>NC_057814.1:284700772-284921886 GCF_018294505.1 Triticum aestivum | reverse complement strand
CGAAGAAAACTCGATGCGGGTGGGGGCGGGGGCGGGAGTGGGGGCGGAGGAACACAGGCGGTGGGGGCGGTTCAGGGGAGGGCGGGGAGTCCGGGCCGGTGGTTTGGCCGGCGGCCTGTGCGGTGTTCTCTATGGGAAGAATAAGAGACGAGGAAGAAGAAGGGTTAGGAGACGTAGAATCTTCATCCAACCGCCTGAAATGGTCGACTAGCCCAAATGACAAAAGTCACGCGACTTGCATGCAGACATGCCTTTATATTCAGTACCATCATTGTAGCTGCTTAGCACTGCTCCTGAATCCATCAAGCTAAACAACGTGCCACTCATAATTCCAAACTTGTTGCTCAAATATGAATCTGATATGATGCTGATATTACTAAAACAGATAACGTTTAATTGGTCCGCTAATGTTCATACTTTACTTTCGAAAAGCACGTGCACCACATATAGAGAGACAACAGGGAGTTGCATTATTAATGCGCTCTGGTTCATCATAAGTGGGCACTGCGCAACGAACATTTTATTATCCAAAATCTTCTTGAGCTTCTTTAGCATGTTCCTCTTTCGTTCTTCTTTAATAAGTACTCTCTTCGTTCCTAAATAAAAGTCTTTGTATAGATTCCACCATGGACTACATATGGAGCAAAATGAGTGAATCTACACTCTAAAATGTATCTGTATACATCTGTATGTGATCCATAGTGGAAATCTCTACAAAGACTTATATTTTGGAACGGAGGGAGTATGATAGTAGTACAGTATGTTCCTTGTAGTGAAGATGAGCAGGGACATTTGCAGTGTAGAGATCTATACGGTTGGTTGTGATGGACACTTTGAACTCCTCGGGCCTCTTTGATTCGTAGGATTTTGTAAACGTAGTAATAGGAATTGTAGTGGCCTGCCCACTTGAATCCTATAAGATTAGCAAGGAAACACGGGGAGTTGTGTCGCCTTTGAGATTTACACTGATATTAACAGTACCGCACCTTCAGTTGAAGAGAGCTGGTATTCGAAGCCTTTCTAGCCGTACCGGCAATACTAGCACATATATTCCACCAAGTTCCACTTTGCTGATTTTACTCCTGATGCTTACGGTTTTCCTGTTATATCTACACTATGATCTGTGTAGCTAGCAGCAGTCCACTCTTGAAGCTAAACAACACACCAATCATAAGTCCAAATCTTACTTCTTCAAATACGAATTGTGATATGATACTGATATTAGTTAACAGACACACATTTAATTGGTCAGGTAATGCTCCCACTTGATTTTCCAAATGCATGTGGCCACATATAGAGAGACAGCATGGAATTGCATTTCTTTGGGCGCTGTGATTCATCATGAGTGGGCAACCAACATTGTATGCAATGAAGCGGAACCTCAAGAATATGCTTCCTCTTTTGTTCTTTAACATGTTCCTATTTTGTTATTCCGTATTTAGTACGTACAGTATGTTCCTTGTCAGGAAGGGGAGCAGGGACATCTGCAGTCAACAGCTGATAGAGCTAGCATGTACGTGACCGATAGGCTTTCAATTAGTAGCGGCAATACAACACCGTATTTTCTAGCCAGTTCCACTTTCTCGATTTATATATCCTGGTCATGGTGTACCCCTTTTATGTACACTACGATCTGCCTAGTTGTCGTGTGCTCTTGTTATCATGGTTTGGCAATAAACTCTCCATATAGTACATTATGAACCTATCATCTGCCAACTATCCTTACTTCTGGAGCCTATTTTTTGTGTACTTGTGCCAGATTATATTAATGCATGCACCATATTACAGCACACATGAGCTCTCTCATCAGAATCCAGTGATAGCGCACAAGGGTGTACAGGGGCGCCCCTATATTAGAATATCCTCTGCATTACAAAGATAATCTCACTACTATTTATGTTTTCATGCTTATCAGATATTATACGTAATCACAGTGAATATCAGAATTCACGCATCAGAAGAATATTGTGGAACACTGCAACGACTTACAAAATTGGCACCAAGGCATTGAGTGTCATTCTGGATGCAATGAAACTCAACGCTCCCCACCTATAGATTCTTGTTCAGAATATGATCCTAATGACTATTGTGACATCGAGGAGTCAAAGGCAGATGGCCTGTCCTGTTCACCCATCAAGGTGTCTGTTCTAATTTGGCAAGGTTTTATTGATTGCGCGTATCTTGCATAAGTTGTCATGCGTTTCTTCTACTTTGTTGCATCGCCATCTTCTTAGTTTACTCATCATATATGTCAAGATGCCATGCCCATCCATTATCAATACATATTGTCATCATACCATGTTTTTTCACTCAAATGTTGTTCTTGTGCATCAGACATCAAAAAGGAAGAGGGTGATTACCGAACCTGAAGGAGCACAAACAAAGTCCTTGAAAAATGTGGTGGTGCCGGAGAAATCAGACAGCACCCCACTTATATTGGCTCTACAAGCAGTGACATAAAATGTAGGACCGACTCGAGTAGACTGTACCCATACTTCACTAGCCACACCACTAGCCCCACCACAGAGGACCTGCACTCCAGCGAAAGGTATGCCGATTTCAGTTGCCATAGCACTAGCTGTACCACAGAAAAAACCCACTCTAGCAAAAAGTACAGCAAGTCCACCGGCCGAAGACCTATCCCAACTGCAGAGACGGCCAATTCCTGTAGATTGGAACCCCATTCCAGTTATTCCTAGTTTAGAAGACAATTCTTTCAATGTTGTTAGGGACTACGTGCATATATTCCCATCATGGAAAGATTATAGTGAAGACAAACACCATTTTCACATCTTTCTGTCCAACTTACATGTAAGTGCTATTATTCATGGTGATTATTTTCCTGTTTTCTGCTGATTGAACACATCAATGATTTACATTACATTGTTGTAAGTAGGCGAGGGTCAATCTGGATAGTCATGACGAGCAAAGCTTGCTTGCGCTTTTCAAGGAAGCATTGCAGCAGTATCGGTGTTACCTGAGGAAATCACACTTTGATGGCAAGTCTATAGACGAATTTCCGGTGAAGTCTCCTGTGCTAAATTTAGAAGACATTGAATGGAAAAACCTTGTGTTGCACTAGTCTCGTACCCAGGATGAGGTACTATCTATGATATCACATGACAATTTGAACTTCTACTTTTCTGCATGTGCCTTACGGATCTCTTTTGCAGGAAATCTGCTCGAAGAAGAACTCCGGTTTGAAAAGGATGACAGGATATCGCAAATATGATACTCGTTGCTTTGCTCTTGTTAGTACTTGTTGTCCTGTATAACTATACTTGCATTCATACCTGGTTCATTATGTGACAGCAGTATGCATGATAGCTTGCTTATCAATTGTTCGCTCCAAATTATCTTATCTGTGTGAATGGTTACATTAGTGTAGAATATATCCAATGCCAATGAAATTTTTTAGCTCTGCATTGTTCTTGTAAGTACCTACTGTCCTTTATCAGTGTACTTATATTGATAGCTAGTTGTTCATGTACCATCACTCTGCAGCTTATTTTCCTTTGCCCTCCATTTTCTACACATCAGATCTATATTTACTCTTACCATAAGGTTGGATAACACCGATGGTACTCAAGAAGTTTAGCTCTGCATTGCTCTTGGTTGTACCTTTTGCCTGTATCACTGTACTTACATTTATAGCTACTTGGTTATGTAGCATCACTCTTCATCTTATCTTAAATATTCTCCATTTTTTCTTATATTATCACATCTATATTTACTCTTAACAAAATGTAGAATAAAGGAAATGCTTATGAAGAAGATTATATGGTAAACTTCTTGAATTGCCCCCCCCCATCAGCATGGACAAGGGCTTTATAGAGCCTGTCTTCACCAATAATGTAAGTTTTCCCTTCTCAAGCCTTCAAACTTTGTTGTGTATATTTGGTTAGGCATGACTGCAACAACTGTTTATTTTTGGTGTTTGCATCAAATTGCATGTTTAAAGTCTATTATGTAGTTCATAAACAAAAGTTTGTCCTTCTCAATTTAAGTTTTCAGTTGTACAACCAAGTTCCTTCTTCATACCATGTAAATTAAACTATACAAAGCAAGTGATCTTCTTTTACACTGCATGTCTGCTTCTGTTCTTGATCCGTAATCTAGTGGTGTGGTGAACCTACCCACTACAGCACAATGTCATATTCTGCAATGTCTTAACTATGAACAATGTCATATCATTCTACTATTATTTAAACCGTCTCGTTATTTGCCAATCTGAAATGGGATAAATTGACAGCACACTAACCATTGATACTTATGAGTTCTTGATCTGTAATCCAGTGGTGTCGTGAAGCTGCCAACTCCTTCACAATGTCATTTCCTGCCATGTCTTAACCTGAACAATACCATATTGTGTTAATGCTATTTTAAACTGTGTCACTTTATTCATCAGTAAAAAATGTGATGAATTGTCAGCACGGATACTTATATGTGCAAAACCTGCCATCTGTCTGCTTGTTTATCTTTCAGAGTGAGGAGGATATAAGTGTCAAACAAGTGCAGTCTCATCATCGTGCTCACCTGCTTGCACTGCAGCTCCCGAGCAGGGCTAACCTTTCTTGAACTCTATTGAAGTGCTGTCGGTTTTGTATATTATTTTGTCGGCGTGTTTATTTGCACTGGTGGCGATCTTTGATGCCCAGTGTATGTAACTGCTGTCTGCTTGTGCTTTATTATCATAGTGGCAAACTTTGATGCCCAGTGGATGTAATATGCCGTAATTTCTTTATTGTATAGTCTAGGTTTTTTCTTATTCACGATGCTGCAGTTATTTTACTGTATATATATCCTGTCTTCGCAGTAAACCAGCCAAACCGTAAAATTACGGTACATAATCGGGTCGTCATGCAAATCACTATATACGATCCGCGTCATGGGCCCAGTCATCTTGGTCCGTTAACAGGCCTAAATGTAAACTGGCCCACTAGTAGATTCAGGCCTTTAATAGGCCGAGTGAACCGCCGGCCCTATTTTTGCAAGAAAACTCAATGGGCTTTTAGGAGGCTGAAAAGTAGGTTGGGCCTGAAACATGCCGAACAGCTCGCGGGCCGACAGCTGGCCGAACTAGACCCCGGTCCATGATTGTGCCAATCACATCACGGGTCATTAACAGGCCAAAATTTTCTCGGTCCTTGTTTGGCCTAATCAGATTATCGGTTGTGAGCAGGCCAGATGCAAACCGGGTTGTAGTTAGGCCCAACTATATGACGGGCTTTTAACATGCCGAAATAAATATAGGGCCAAAACATTAAATGGGCCTTTAACAGGCCGAAACTAATATCAGGCCGAATTACTAAATGGGCCTGTAGCAAGTGGGCCCAAAAGCATAGCGTCCAGTTGAGGGGCCGAACCTGATATGGGCCATAATTTAGCCCAAAGCCTCTTAAAGGGACGGATCTGATGTGGGCCGTAATCAGAATGTGGTAGGCTTTTAACGGGATGGATCTCATATGGGCCTTTATTAGGCCCGGAACGTGGCAGGTTGTTAATGGACCGGATCAAATATGGGCCGGCATTTGGCCCAAAACATGGCAGCCTGTTAACGGGCCGGCCCACTGGTGTCCTCAAAATCTTGTGGGCCTTTAGCTGGGCTGGCCCATTATGGTCGGCGAAATCTTGTGGGCCTTTAGCTGGTCCGGCCCATTATGGTCCGCAAAATCTTGTGGGCCTTTAGTAGGGCTGGCCCATTTAATATTTATGGGCCACTTTTGGGCCGGTCCACGTGTCAACATATCATAGGCGCATCTCGTCCATTGGATGAGTGACACCTATGCCAACGCAGAGCTGGCACGTGGTTCCGTCGGCCAATGAGAATTTTACACGTGGAAAATCAGCATTAGTCATGGCTATTAGCGGATTATCGGATCCAAAACTGGACCCGATAGCTTAACACCTACCCGTTACGGTGGATGCCACGTGTCGGTCACCCTTGATGAAAGCACTTCCATGACGCATCATTTATCGTCATGGAAGTGAACACTTCTGTGATGATAATTTTGGTAATGTCATGGAACACTTCTACGACAGCACATGTATGACTATCTTGATTCTGTCATAAAATCGTCATGGATGTACATGCATGACAGAAAACGTGACCTACTGTGACAAACACGTATCATCACGGAAGTGTATTTTTTTGTAGTGTATCTTCCGCCCAGTGCGCAGGACAAGACTAAAGCCCTTTTCCTTTTCTTTTTCTGTGGGGGCCCCGACTCATAAGTCGTGATCACCGAATGCACGTGTACAGTGATCCCAGAGATCAATGCTCACTGAACACACAGAAACTGAGTAACAAGAGTCTTACATCCATACATACCGTATTACACAACTAGGACCATTATGGTCAAGTCTCGAGTATATCATCGCAGCGGAAATCTTCGTCGACAACTTGGACCCATGCCATCTGCCTTAACCCTACTGGCATTCTGACTGGGAAACGTCCTAGCTCGCATGTTCGTCACCGACATATTCTTCATCATATCATGTTCTTTCAAACCTGGCTAATAAAATAACCAGTGGCAAGCCAATGAGTACTTGGAATCTACTCGCAAGCAACCCATGTTTTGGTTCAGGGCACAATAATGCATGATATATGTAAATTTTTGCAGAAAGCTAGTTTTGAGTGCTATGACATGTTCAACAACTTGCAAAACATGCATCATGAGAATTCAAGTAACCCTGAGGACAGGTTATAGATATCAACATAAGTAGAGTTGCAAACAACCCAACTAAATCATCATGTCAAGTATTTTGACTTGACCCAAGTAGTTCTTTCCACTCGTCCATACACACTCACCGGGTTTCGTAAACATGTGGACGTAGCCCAAGAACGGTTACCAAACTGTCCTTGACCGTGGACACGGCTATTCGAATAGTTTTACACTCTGCAGAGGTTGCACACTTTACCCACATGATCCAGGGAACTTCCATGTCATCCACGACCCGCGGTACCTCAAGTACCCGGGGTAAGTACCCGATCACTATCTTTCCCTAGACGACACTAACATAGAGTCCACTCGATTGGTAGTAACCCCCATGCCCAACATTTCACATCTTAAAATTGTGGAGCCTTGCTCCCATATTCATCACATACCACTGGCACGGGGTACCAACGGTGTGTCCGGTGCCCTGTGAAAACAGTCATGGCTGCCTATCCAAGCACGGCCCTGTCCCGAGAGTGACCTCATGTCGCAACTTAAACCAATCCGTTTTTGAAAACAACACACACACTTGCCTCGGCACACCACTTCGTCATCAAGTGGTTACCCAACTCATTATCTCCCTCGAGCATAAGTGGCACCCGACAGGGTTTTCGAAAAGTCTTTTGAAAGTACTCTGCCTCCCTCACCATGCATATTCCCGTACTATTTGCGTAGCCACTACTATAGCATCCTATCTACTCCCACCCGCATAACCCTCATAGGAAGGTAGGGTCATGCTTGATGCAAGTTTCAATAGGAAAGTAACAAAGGCAACAACCAAAGTGGTCACCACCTCATCATGATCTGATGCATTGATAATAAGGTGCTATATGACATGCACAAAAGGGTTTCTCAAACATGGTCAAAGGGTTGCTTCCCTGGTTCATCAGAGTCTTGAATTCTTTTGGTCCTTCTCCAAGTACTCTGTCTACTTCGTCAACTAACGTCGGAAACAAACACAATAAGCAACACAACAAGGCAAAAGTAAAAGTGCTCTAAAAATATGAATTTGACTTTTTTAGGACATCTCTGGTTATATGAAAAATAACCAGAGTGGTTTCATTGGGACTAGATCAGTGGATATTTTTTAGTATTTCAATATGATAGAATCATTTGATTTATGGATTTGCAAGAAGTGTACAGAAATATATTTTTGAAAAATGAGCAAAGGCACCCATTTAACAAATCATGATTTTAGAAGCATCTAGGAGTTGGTTTCACTGGATTTGGAGTTGAAATGATTTCCCTAGGGATTTGCAAAGTTGACAAACATGACAAAATGGCTCATTATTTTGTGTGGCACAGAAAGTATTAAGAAAAATGTTCATAACCTAAGTTATGAACTCAGATGTATCTGGAAATTTGAATCATGGCATTTGGATTAAATTTGAGCCCTCTATGATTTTCTATAGTTTGTCACAGAATTAAGAAAATTGGAATTTACTAAATAAGTGTGAAGGAAAGTTCTCTATAAAATGTGCAAGCTCCTCTATGAGGTAGAGCATGATTTATAGAGTCACTAGAAATTTGCATCATCAAATTTGGAGGTAATATGAATATTTGGGAGATTTTACAAGTTTCTGGAAAAATAAAAGGACAAAGGAAGGGGTTTATACCTCACTGGGTGCAGCATAGCGCCGCAGCGCACTGGGCCGACCCAGCTGCACGGCCACGCGCGTGCTGGGGACCACGTCGATGGCGCCTTCGCCGGAGTGCGCCTCCCTGTGGCGAAAACGGCATGTGGCCTATGCCGCCTCCACTTAAGCGGTCGAGGCGTGGCCCACCCGTTAGTGGCCCCTGCCCACTGGTCGGCCGACAGGTGGGGCCCAGCTGCAGGTTCGTCCGCTACCTCCCGCGCGGGCGCGACGGGAGACAGAGCGAGCGCTCGACAGCAGCCGTCGGCGCTACCGGCCACCGTTTTCGGAGGTCCGACCACCAGTGTGCTCAGCGGACAGAGACGAACCAGGGAGACCCCACCACGGGAGCCTGCGTCGCCGAAGGGGAGCAGGGCTTCGCCCGCGGCGGACGGACGCGTCGGGCGAGAGGGGTTCTGGTGTTGCGGGGTGCTAGAGGAAGAGGTAAAGGGCGGAGGAGCCTCGCCGGCGTGCGGTGGCTCCATTGGTGTCCAAAGGAGGGGAGGGGGGGCTTCGGTATGCGGAAATTTAGGCAGAGACCGACGACGGCACTCCGGCCATGGAGGGAGCAGGAGAGCACGAGAGGAGGTGCAGGTTGGTCCAGGGGGTGCACAGGGGAGAGAGAGATAGCAAAGGAGCTCCAGAGGGAGGTCAGGGCGGCCTTATAACGCGAGGCCACGGCCCACCATGGACGCCGCCTACGGGCACCCGCGGAAATGGCCGTGGTTGCCACGGGAGGAGGCTCGGGGCTGTCTGCGGCACTCGTGGGCATGGTCCAAGTCGGGGGAGAAGGAAAGGGGGAGCGGGGCGTGCTCCAAGAGGGTCCCGAGCTCGTGCGCCCATTGGCCGAGCCGCGCGGCGTTAGGCACGGGCAGCAGGGGGTGAGAGAGGGGGAGAGGAGGGGGCCTGCACGGCTATCATGTTGCGGACGTCGACGACCTCGACTGGCGCGAGGGGGAGGCACGAGGTGGTCGGGGAGCGCGGCGTCAACGGTCGGGTGCTCTGCCAGGTGCTCCAGAGCACGCAAATGGCCGGCATCCGCGGCTTTTTCGCACGCACCCGCGCATCCACTTGTGTCTAGTGGCTGCAGGGGAGAGTAAACAATGGTAAAGTGGCATTGGATGCCCTGGGGAGCCACTGGAGGAGCGGTGGGGTTGAGAGAGAGAGGGAAAACTGCTATCCAGGGAAGAAAAATTGGTCTCTGGCCCCCTTTAATCACTGCTCCTTGGGCAGCAAAGCATCTAGGAGTTAGAGGAGGACCAGATGAGGCTGTGGGAAGAGTTTCAGCTCATGGAGATTAGTGGAAGGGTTGAAACTTGCATTTTGAAATTCTGCCAGAAGGTGTTTGATGGTGGTTTGGGCTAGCTAATTTTCTCAACTTGCTTTGATACTTAACTGGACTGAGTGACATTACAAATTAGTAGTGACCACCAATTTTGAGGTCAAATGGAGAAAGTGGCCAATGTAACTTTGGCAAACCCTAGAAATCAGCAGAAATGGGTTTTTCAGGATTTAGTCATGAAAATCATTCCTCCTTGAGTCACCACTTGGTGTAGTGTCATCATTTGGGGTTGTGAGCATGTCCACAAAATTTGGGGTCACAAGTAAAAAGTTGGCAATGTAGAATTGTTCAAATTTGGATCTGGTCAGAAAGGGTTTTGGGGCACTTTGATCAAGATATCTTTTTCTCCAACTTGTGCTATTTGGTCTAGATGCAAAATTACACCATTTGAGCATGTGCACCAAGTTTGAGAGCATTTGGACATGTTTGGGAATATAGAGTTGCTCAAACTTCAAAATGTACAGAAATGGTTTTGAGGGGGTTTGATGATGTTTTGTTTATCTTCAAGGCATGAGGCTTTGCAAGATCATCAAATATGTCATATGTGACATGCTAGAATTTTCTTGGAATTAATGAAGAAAATTTCCTTTGTAAATATTTCAAAAGCTTGAAATATCCAGAAAGGGTTTTTGAGGGGTTTGACCAATAATTTGAACATTATCATGTGTTGAAACTCTTATATATGGAAAATATATGTCCATTGAGTTTCCCTGATTTTTCGCAAATATTTTTGAAGCTTTAAAATAATTTTAACCTATTAAAGACCATTTCTGGCCTTAAGAAAAATCCTTTAAATAAAATAGGAAAATAACTTCTAAAATTTTATTTTTGTGGTTTATGGGAGTCCTATACCTAATAGGTTTCAAATATACCTTTTGAAGATTTTTCACACCCCAAATCCAGTACTTGAAGTGCAAATCTCAATTTTGGGTTTTTTGGAAAACTAATTTTTGAAAATACTATTTGGACAAATTATTTTTGTAAGAAATTATTTTTATGTCCTATACACATGGCATGATCATTGGGCAAGGTTTTGTATCAAGGAGAAGGGGTATAAGAGTTGGAGGATTTATTTGATTTTTAGAGCAATTGCAACCAGCACACAAAAGTCAAATCAAGCAAAGTCCAAAGCACTCAAAAGTTTTTTGTCAAACCACATTTTACCATGATTTATTAGCTTAAGTGTTGTGGCATGAAAATCAGGGTGTGACAGACCTACCGCCCTTAAAAGAATCTTGTCCCCGAGATTCCCAAACTAGGCGCGGGAAGGAATACGAAACTTAAATTTGGGGTAGTCTTCATGTCCTCATACTGTTTCTGCTTCTGTGTGGTGCTTCATTGATCCTTGAAGTAATTGATGACGTGGCTCCGTGTACGACGTCCTGCTTGATCCAGGTTGCTAATGGTCTCTTGGATAGGTCAGGCCGGGCTGGAGGTCGATGGCTCGGTGATCGATGTCCTTGTAGAGATCGGGCTAGTTAGGAAGTCGAAAACACTTTCGGAGTTGTGTCGCGTGGAAAACGTTGTGCACAGTGGGTAACTCAGGTGGCAACTCCATCTGGTAACTGTCTTCTCTTCGTCTCGTAGCGATCTCGAAGGGGGTCGATAATCTTGGTGTGAGCTTCTCTTGACATGAAAATGCTTGGTTCTCTTGAGAGGAGTGGCTCGTAGATACTCATGGTCTTCGATGCGGAAGTTTACTTCTTGGCGATGGTGGTTGGTATAGTTCTTCCTCCTCGACATGGCGGTCTTCATATGTTCCTTGACCAGCTGAATGACTCTTCTTCCATCTTCAGGTAGACAAGTATGTCATCAAAGAAAGATGACAACTAACTTGTCCAAGCACTCCATGAAGTCTATGGGGTACGTAAAGTGGGCTGAGGCATTGGTGGTGGTCATGGTTGAGTATTGGCCAAAGTCTTCTCGTCCTAGGTACAAAGCCCATGGTCATGATCCAACCATGTTGTGGCTTGGTAGGTGTTGAGGATATAGACCTTAGAGTCACCCGCCAGGAGGGCCGGGTTACTCTAATGGTCATTTCCAGAAGCCCGGAGCTAAGTTTCAAGATGATGGGCCAGAGATGGGCTGAGACCCGGATATGGCGTAAAGCCCGTAGTTACAATCATTGTTATAGTAGACTTGTAGTGTAAGGCAAGTATTGTTTAGAGTCCGAGCCGGACGCTCTTATGAGCCGGCCGGGACTCTAAGGGCTGCTGGGCGTCAGCCTCCCTATATAAAGGGACGACTCGGCAGCGGTTTAGAGGCGACAACAACCTCATCGAGAGCCGGGATAGCTGTTTAGCTCCCTGGCGATCGTAACCCTAATCAATATCACCTCAAACTGGACGTAGGCTTTTACCTTCACCGTAAGGGGCCGAACCAGTATAAACCCTCGTGTTCCTTGTCCCGCATAACCCCTTCAAGCTTCCTAGTTGCGATGGCTCCACGACTAAGTCCTAGCTCGAGGACATCTGCCGTGACAATTCCACGACAGTTGGCGCCCACCGTGGGGCTCGCGCACGGTGGATTTGAGTTCTTGAAGGGCAGCTTCGAAGGGCTCAAGGGATACGCTGTGGGCCGGATGACCAAGAGTCGTCGCGGCAAGCTCTACATCGACGATGCGGACTGGGGCCCCGACGCCGGCTCAATTGAGTACGGGTACCGGGTCCCCTTTGGCGAAATTCATGTCTTCATTGGCAAGATTGGTGAGCCGGGCCCCGAGCCGGATCTCTGCGCCGATCTCATCGAAACGGCTCAGCGTGCACGACCCGCCCGGGCCCGGCCTGCCTTAAAGCATGCTTTTGTGGGGTGTATCCATGGAGGACTCTCCGATCGATCTGGATCCGGTGATGAGACGGCCGCCGGCTCCGACGGCGAGTCGGCCACCGCTGAATCAAACTCGCTGTACCAACTTCAAGATGGCAGGCTCATGGGTTGTTCCGACGGCGACAGTATTCCGGACCTCTTTGAGCCGCCAAGTCAGGTTGGAGTTTTTATGGCCGGTGCGCAGCCTGTTCAGAACCCCGCTGCTGGATCGGGAAACCCGGTGCCTTCTCCGGCTCAGGTGCTGATAGATCTCACGGACAAGATGAAGGCCCTGTTAACCGCCACGGTTGACCTAGCGAATCAAGCTCAGCATGATACGGAGGTGGCACAGTTAAAATTGGATCTGATAAAAGCTAAAGAGGATCTGGCAGTAGAAGGAATCAGGCTGGCTGCGGAGCGGGCGGCTCTCGACGCCCGGACTCAGCTGATTCAGGCGCAGTCCTTCCAACTCACGATGGATCAGATCGCGGCCAATGAGGTCATGAGAAGGAGGCATCAGAAGGCCCAGTCTCGACTCCCGCCGGTTTACGATCCACCCAATCTCTTCAACACGCTGGGTGCAGGGTCTAGTAACCCGCCAGGGGTCATTGCGCCCGGGTCTGGACCCCTTATTCAGCCACGAGTGATGGGGCCTCCCCAGGTGCCCCCTGCCCCGCCTCAGTATGTGCCAATACCCCCGGGTCATTATGATAACCCGCTGGAGAACATGGTAGCTGCGGCAGCGCGACTGGCGGCTCTCCCTGTTGACGGCGACTCTCCGGCGGCCATCGAAACCCGCCGGGTTAGGGAACTCCTGCAGATGGCACTAGCGCAGCAAGAGGCGTACTCCTACAGCCGCGACAGGATCCACTCGACCCCTCGTCCAGGCCAGAGCCCGAGTTACACCCGGCGCATGGTCTCAGCAACCGGTTCAAGTAATGTCCGACGCCATGACCCGCCCCCTGGCCATGGCCCGGCTCATAATGGAGCCTTCTACGCAACAGACCAAGCGCGGCAAGAGGCGGAGCAGGCGCCTCAATTGACGGCTTATCAGACCCCCCGGCTTATCCGATGACATCCGTTGATGTGGGTATTTCTACCAGGACCGGGGGTGTCCATTGTTTGGTACCAGCCATCCGTAATGAACGTCTACCTAAGGACTTCAAGGGCCCTAGGAAGGTGCCTAACTATACAGCGGACTTACAGCCGGCAGCCTGGATTGAGAGTTATGAGATGGCTATGGAATTGCTGGAGGTCAGTGAGGCGGCCATGGCCAAATATTTCACCATGATGTTAGATGGAACTGCCCGCACGTGGTTGAAAGGGTTACCGCCGAACTCCATTGGGTCTTGGGCTGAGCTGAAAGCCCGGTTCATTCAAAACTTCAAAGATACCTGCAGGCAATCTATGTCAATTATGGATTTGACTAACTGTAAGCAGCAGGAGGGTGAGTCCACGACCCATTGGGTTCGCCGGATCAAGGAGATCATACATTCATCAGATAAGATGGATGCCGGCTCTGCAGTCTTAATGTTGGAACAGAACTGTCGCTTTGTGCCCCTTAAGATGAAGCTCGGGCGGCTCAAGCGCGACTGCACCGATATGGGTACCCTAATGGTGGCTCTTGTCAAGTACGCCGATTCCGATGGTACCAAGGATCCCCCTTCAGACGATGAAAGGGCAGGGAAGGGAAAGAAGAATGGCAACGGCAAGGGTCCTCAGTTTAACCCGGGGAACCAAGGAGGAGGCAAGCGTAAGGCCGATGGCAGCCTAGAGTTTGTAGCCAACGCCAACTCCCAAGGTAATAACCAGCGACGCAAGGGGAGGCCCCCTCCCCGAGGCGGCGGGTCAGGTCCAACGCTGGAGCAGCTGTTGAATGAACCGTGTCCAAGGCACGGCTCTAGAGAGAAGCCAGCGACTCAGCTGTGGAAGGATTGCGCGATCATGAAGGCCTTTAAGAGCTACAATGGCCCGGGCGGCGGCTCAGGCGCCAGCGGCTTTCATGGCCCGGGCGGCGGATCACATTCCGGTCCTCAGAACGGTCAAGGGGGCTTTAATCAACAGTCTGGTCAGGGTCATCAACAGCAGCAGGGGGGTTATCAGACCAACCCAAAGCAGCTTAGCGGTGGACAGTATCATGTGTTCACCACCAGTTTGTGCAAACGGGATCAGAAGCTTCACAAGAGAGCTGTTCATGCTGTTGAGCCGGCAGTTCCACGCTACTTACGGTGGTCTGAGCAGCCTATAGTGTGGAGTAGGGAGGATCACCCTCCCCGGGTGGATAACCCGGGCCACTTGGCCTTAGTGGTGGCTCCTCAGGTGGGAGGCTATAAGTTCACAAAGGTACTCATGGATGGAGGCAGCAGCATCAATATCCTCTATTATGAGACTTTTCGCCGTATGGGATCGGTTGATAAGAACCTCAGCCAGTCAAACACTATCTTCCATGGTGTGGTACCCGGTAAGTCGGCTTATCCAGTCGGCAAGATCGAACTGGAAGTGGCTTTTGGTGATGAGAACAACTACAGGGTGGAGAAGTTGACCTTTGAGGTGGTCAAGATAAGAAGTCCATACCATGCTATATTTGGACGGCCGGCTTACGCCAAGTTCATGGCACGGCCGTGTTATGTGTACTTACAGCTCAAGATGCCGGGTCACAATGGGACCATTACGGTTCACGGCAGCCGGAAAGTGGCTCTGGAGTGTGAGGAAGGTGATGCGGCTTATGCAGAGTCTGTTTGCGCCACAGAGGAGTTGAAGTTTTATAAAGACAATGTTGACCCAACAGATATGACCTCTCTGAAAAGCCAACCACGGAGAATGAACCAGCAATGAAATTTAAGTCAGCTGACGAGACTAAACTTGTTGATTTTGTTCCAGGTGACTCGTCTCAGCAGTTTAGCATCAGTGCAAATCTGGACCCGAAATAGGAAAGCGCGCTCATCGAGTTCATCCGTGAGAATAGGGACATCTTCGCATGGAAACCTTCTGACATGCCAGGTGTACCTAGAGAACTCGCCGAGCACACTCTCAATGTTGATCCGAAATTTAAGCCGGTCAGACAGTTCCTTCGGCGGTTTAATGAAGAGAGGCGAAAAGCTATTGGTGAAGAAGTGGCCCGGCTCTTGGCGGCCGGGTTTATCGTTGAAGTCTTTCACCCAGAGTGGTTGGCTAACCCGGTGCTCGTGCTCAAGAAGAACGGCACCTGGCGGATGTGTGTGGACTACACGGACTTGAACAAGGCGTGTCCGGCTGATCCTTTTGCCCTCCCCCGTATTGATCAAATCATTGATGCTACGGCAGGTTGCGCACGCTTAAGTTTCTTGGATGCTTATTCCGGGTATCATCAGATTAAGATGGCAGTTAAGGACCAGGAGAAGACAGCGTTCATCACTCCCTTTGGAGCCTTCTGCTATGTGTCTATGCCCTTTGGACTCAAGTGTGCACAGGCGACTTACCAGCGTTGTGTACAGAATTGTCTTCATAAACAGATCGGGCGCAATGTTCACGCTTACGTGGACGATATTGTGGTTAAATCCATCAAAGAGGAAACCCTGATAGATGACTTAAGGGAAACCTTCGATAATCTCCGGGTCTATAAGATGATGCTTAACCTGGCCAAGTGTGTTTTTGGTGTTCCTGCAGGCAAACTATTGGGTTTCTTGGTTTCTGACAGAGGCATTGAGGCTAACCCGGAGAAGATCCAGGCTATCACCTCCCTAGCTAAGCCGGCATGTATAAATGACGTTCAGCGTTTGGCGGGTCGCATCGCTGCTTTAAGCCGGTTTATAAGCCGTTTGGGTGAGAAGGCTATGCCTTTATATCAGTTGATGAAGAAAACTGATACCTTTGTTTGGAATGATGCAGCTAATACCGCTTTTGAGGATTTGAAAAAGCAACTGGCAGAGCCCCCCGTCCTTGCTGCTCCGGTTGATAAGGAGCCCTTGCTACTGTATGTGGCGGCAAACGCATGGGCCGTCAGCGTGGCTATTGTGGTGGAGCGCAAGGAGGCGGGTAAGGAGCATCCGGTTCAGCGGCCGGTTTATTATGTCAGCGAAGTGCTCATTGAGTCCAAGCAGCGGTACCCGCATTGGCAGAAGCTTGTGTATGGTGTGTTCATGGCGAGCTGGAAGCTTAAGCATTATTTTCAGGGTCATCCCATCACTGTGGTCAGTTCTGCCCCTCTTGGTGATATTATCCAGAACAGAGAGGCCACAGGGAGAATTGCTAAGTGGGCTATAGAACTTGGACCTCATGGTCTCAAATATGTGCCACGCACTGCTGTTAAATCTCAGGCTTTGGTGGATTTCATCAACGATTGGACAGAGTCACAAGTGCCTGAGCAAAAGCCGGATAACACTTATTGGAATATCCACTTTGATGGGTCCAGACAGTTGGAGGGCTCGGGGGCTGGTGTTGTATTGGCTTCCCCTAAAGGTGACAAATTCCATTATGTGCTACGGTTGATGTTTCCTTGCACTAACAATGCGGCTGAATACGAGGCTTTGCTCCACGGTCTTCGGGTGGCTAAGGAGATGAGCTTAAGCCGGGTAAGGTGCTTTGGTGACTCAGACTTGGTGGCTCAACAAGTATCAGGCACCTGGGACTCTAAGGATCCTCTCATGGCGGCTTATCGCAGCGAGGTTGATGCCATTGCTGGGCACTTTCAGGGATACCAAGTGGAGCACATTGATCGCAGGAAGAACGAGGCAGCTGATGCTTTAAGCCGGCTAGGCTCCCAGCGAAAACCGGTGCCGCCTAACACTTTCTTGGATGTCCTGTATAACCCGTCGGTTCGGTTGCCTACAGAGGAGGACTTGGCTATCCCTGACCCGGAGGCGCGACTGGTGGCGGCTCTTCATGTCATACCAGACTGGACAATGCCATATCTGGCTTATATAACCCGGGGAGAGTTGCCTGAGGATGAAACTTTGGCCAGACAAATCACCCGGCGGGCTAAGTCAATGATCGTCATCGATGGCGAGTTGCACCATCGCAGTGTTTCAGGGGCATTTCAGCGTTGTATCTCCCCTGAGGAAGGTCAAGAGATCTTGCGCGAGATCCATGAAGGGGATTGTGGCCATCATGCCGGTTCAAAATCTCTTGTGGCCAAGGCTTTCCGTCATGGTTTTTATTGGCTGACGGCTCACGCTGATGCAGAGGACTTGGTCAGTAAATGTGATGGTTGCCAAAGGTTCTCACGACGGGCTCATGTGCCGGCTCAGGGGTTGAGGATGATCCCAATCACTTGGCCCTTTGCGGTCTGGGGGCTTGATATGGTTGGGCCTTTTAAACGGTCCAAGGATAAGAAGACCCACCTCTTGGTGGCCGTTGACAAATTCACGAAGTGGGTGGAGGCTGAGCCAGTTAGCAAGTGCGATGCAGCCACGGCGGTTCAATTTATGAAAAAGGTGATTTTCCGCTTCGGCTTTCCGCACAGCATCATAACTGACAATGGCACCAATTTATCCAAGGGCGCTATGGAAGAATTTTGTCAACGAGAGCATATCCAACTTGATGTTTCCTCAGTGGCTCATCCCCAATCCAATGGTCAAGCTGAGAGAGCTAACCAGGAGATTCTGAAGGGCATCAAGCCCCGGCTTTTGGTCCCTTTGCAACGGACGCCGGGTTGTTGGGTGGAGGAGTTGCCCTCCGTCTTATGGAGCATCAACACTACTCCTAACAGGTCTACAGGCTTCACGCCTTTCTTCATGGTTTATGGAGCAGAAGCAGTCCTCCCCAGAGACATCCGTCACGATTCACCTCGTGTGGCGTCTTATGTTGAGACGGATAATGAACAGGCGCACCAAGATGCTCTGGACTTGTTGGACGAACAGCGTGATGTGGCAGCAGCCCGTTCAGCGATTTACCAACAAGACCTGCGCCGTTATCATAGCCGCCGGGTCAAATCCCGGGTCTTCCAGGAAGGCGACCTTGTGCTCCGGCTCATCCAGGATTAAACAGATGCACACAAGTTATCCCCACCTTGGGAAGGGCCCTTTGTGGTCAGTAAGAACTTGCACAACGGGTCATATTACCTCATTGATATTCGGGAACATAAAGATTCGCGTAAATCTGAGGAGGAGACCCGCCGGCCGTGGAATATAGCTCAGCTTCGGCCTTACTACACTTGAGCTACCGGCTCTCGTGGTGTACATATTTATCTCAGACATGTATATATTATGATAAGCAATAAAGCAGGACCACTGTCCTTTTTTCTCCTCCAATTATGCGTGTGTTATTTTTTACATGCTGATTTAAAGGAGGATCCGGCTTATGATCGTATTTGAGTCTAGCCGTAAGCAGTAAGGTCACTTGGGGGCTTCCTATTCATACATGGGTCGTATTCGAACCAAAGAGAACATAGCTGTCGATACCCACTTGATTGGCAAAGTGCCGAGCTCATTGGGAAGTTAACTTTGGTCATATCTGAATCACAGTTTAACCCCTCTAAGAACTGACGTGGATCGTATTCGAATCAGCGTCGTTAAACAATTTTAAGAATCCTTTGGGGGCTTCCTATTCAAACATGGGTCGTATTCGAACCAAAGAGAACATAGCTGTCGGTACCCTCTTGATTGGCATCGCCACACCCACTGGGGGCTATATGATCGTATCCGAATCTTGGCTTAACCCCTTTGGGCCGGGTCTCTGGTCGTATTCGAACCGGAAGCCCCTAAGTTCTGATTTATCACAAGTTTACTCTGATTATGACAAGGTGTGCATGGCCGGGTTTCACTTACCGGCTTAACTTTGGTTTACAGTGTTAGTTGAACATCATGGGTATTTTCAAGGCAAGTAAATCGGAGTTAAGGTACCAACCTTACTACCCGGGTTATTTAAACTGGAAGTATGCTTACAGGCCGTTAAGTGTGTTATTACGGCTATGTTCAGAGTATAATTAAGGACCAGTCTTTTTTGATTCATATTCTGGGTTATCTATCTCCGACATCTGATTCTCAGGGCGGTAAGCCGCCTCGAGACTTGTGATTTGCCTTTCTATGCAGATATTTAAAGGCACCTTTTAAGGTTGAGGAAAAACAAAGGGATGACTATGACCCGGAGAAACATCAAAGAGACAAATTCAAAGAGCTCTCACATTAAACGTGCACAATGGCACGGCAGGGATAAACTGTTGCACTTATTCTATTACAATAACTCTTCAAGTCTAAAAGGTGGAACAATGTTTGATAACCCGCCAGCTAACTTATGACGCCTGCTGAGTGGAAGTCCCCGGCTCATTTCTGTCTTCTCCTCCGGCTGATCCCAGGACCTCGAAGATCGATGATTTCCAGTTGATGCCGCTGAGAGCTTCGAACTGGGCTTCTTCATCAATTAACCCGGCCGGGTGAATCTCCAGGGCGAAGGTGTGCTGACGAGCCGGAGGGATCAGATTGAGGGCTTCATAGCGAGGGGTTGGAATCCTCTGATTCTCCGCATCGTAACCCGGCTGGTACTTGGTTAAGTCGGTGTCGTTCCCGATGAGGGTGGCCACCGGACGTACAGCCTTCACACATGCCGCGAAGTCCTTCTGGTCTAAGGCTGAGCCGTCTTCCTTCAGGCTTGGGTAACTCAGGGCGATGTCTGCCGGGTCTAGCTCCGGCAGGAATGCTTTGGCCCGGCTCAGCGCGGCAATTGCTCCGGCTCTCGCGAAGGCCCGTCGTAGCTCCTGGATCCGCTGCGGCAGAACAGCGAGCCGGCGCAGGACTTCGGCCAGATGAGTTGGCACTTCGTTGGATAGGGCCACCACAGCTAAGGCACGCTGTGACCCGGTGTAGAGCTGTTCCACCAGGGTGTACACGGCCTTTAACTTGGTGACCATGCTCTGGTTGAGGTTGGCACTCCTGGGACCTGTTTCACAAGATCAGATAAGCCGATGACAAGGATGAATCATGACATATACAGACTTAATGAAAGCCGGTGAGGCGACTTACCGAAGATAGCAGCCACCATTTGGGAAACCTGGCGTTTTAGGCCGGGGAGCTCGGCAGTCTTCTCAGCGAGAGCTTTCTCCGCCTGTTCCGCCCGGGTGACCAGTGCGGCCTTCTCCTCAGCCCAGGCCTTCCGCTCAGCATCAAATTCGGTCTTCAGCTTCTCTTGAGCGGCGATGCTGGAGACAAACTTGGCGTTTGCCTTCCGGGTCTCCATCTCCTGTGTCTTCAGCCGGCTCTTGAGATCCGCAAGGTCCGACTCTAATTTCTTGCCAACAGCCTGCATATATTTTCGGGTTACTAACAGTCATTATATAAGTCCCAAGCGCTTTCCAAGCAAAGACACTTGGCACTTGGGGGCTAATGCATATTGAACGTATCTATCTACATACTGCCGGCTCAGTTGAGTAAACCGGAATCTAAGTCTACAACATATTCAAGTATAAGTCATCGACTTGGGGGCTAGCATGGCAAAGGTAACTATGCAGTAAAGTAAGAAGACAACAGAAGGTTACCTCGGATTTTTGTTGGATCTGGTTAACCATGGCAACCTCGGCGTCCCGGCTCTTGTGGACTTGGTTGATATAGCCAGAGACGAGCTCTCCAATGCTCAAGTCGGTGTAGCCGGAGAGGTCTAGGTTCACCCGGTGGGGCTGCAGTAACTCCCCCTTCGCGGAGCACTTGGCCAACGCCGTCGGTCTCCCCGGCTCAACGAATTCCGTCCGGGTGATTACCACGTCCGGGTCGTCTGCTGGAGGGGCTGAGCCGGAGGCCTCCGGGTTAACCGCCGCTTCGGTCGTTGTCTTGGTAGTCGGGGCAGGGGCTTCAGGCGCCGTGTCCATTGGAACGGTGGCTTCGGGGGCGGAGGAAGCCGGCGGTTCTTGAGCCGTCGCCTCCGGGTCAGGCAAGTCTGGCACTCCGGCTGACCTGGTTTTCTTTGCTCTTTTGGTGAGCTTTGCCTGGGCACTAAAAAAAACAGAAGTGTTAGGCACACAAAGAGTAAGTGCAGACAGATAATATAAGGAGATTGTTATTACCCGGGTGCAGTCTTGAAGGCCGGCAGACTTGACTGCATGGAGTCACCCGAAGATGGGGAGGTCTCCTGATAATTAGAGTCAGAAGAGTTGAGTGGCTGACGGATAACACCCGCCAACGGATGAAAAGGGTACAGGTGAGAAAAAACCTCAGTACGACGCTTCCTGGTTGCGTCGGGTAACCCGGCGGAGAGGTCGGTGTCTTTGCGGGCCCGGGTGTGACGCCGGCTTTCGTGAACCTGCTGCTTCAAAAGAAATTGAGGGTCTTGATGAGCTAAAGGATGTGAAAAGCTTACTTTCCGGGTTACCCTTCGGACTTTCAGCTGTGGCAAAGGCTCCGAGTCGGAGGAAAGTGACATTACCTCTTCAACCACCGGGTTACTGGCGCCGGTGTCATCCTGTCAATGAGAAAATGTTGATAAGGCGGACAGAAACAAACAACAAATATGGCAAGAATTTAAGGGTTTAAGGATTACCTCTGACTCGGAGCTGTCGCTTAATTGCAGTAGCTCCGAAGCAGTGGGCCTACTTCCCTTTTTGCGAGGGGTGGCTTTCTTGGCGGCTTTCTTTGCTTTTCTGGCCTTCTTGGCCGCCTCATGGTCATACTTGACCCGCCAGAATTTGTCATCAGCCTGAGAAGTACAGTAATGAATTCTTAAAACTGTTCAGATCAAGGTGATATGTAAAAGAAGTTGAAAAGTTAAAGTCAGCGGCTTACCGCTGGGGCTGGATTGGTCTTGCAGAAGGGGGCTAGCCCGGTTCTTCCACAGTCTGCCAAGCTCTCGTTTAGAAGAGCCTTGGTCTCTTCCTCCGCAATGTCTTCTGGAAGATCATTGCGACTGTGCCTCTGCGGGTCATCCTTTCGCCCGGTGTACTCACACATTAAGCCGGGGCGGCGGCTCAATGGGATCACCCGCCATGAGATCCAGACCTGGACCAGATCAATTCCGTTCAGACCGTTGCCTAGCAGGGCCTTGATCTTGTTGATCGTTGGAAGCAGAGGTTGGCGTTCCGCGGCAGTCAGTTTGTCGGATAGCGGGTGAGTCGGCTCTAGGCGTGTTGGGCGAAAGCCGGGCAGCGGGTTTTCATCAGCCGGGGATGTATCCTGGCAGTAGAACCAAGTCATATTCCAGTCCTT
Organism: Triticum aestivum; assembly: GCF_018294505.1. Lineage (NCBI taxonomy): Eukaryota > Viridiplantae > Streptophyta > Magnoliopsida > Poales > Poaceae > Triticum > Triticum aestivum. The sequence continues at coordinate 284,899,286 of NC_057814.1, read as the reverse complement.
AGGGTGGCTCGGCGGCTCTGCATAAGGGAACAGACAGTCCCTACGCCGCTGGATGGAGATGCCGCCTAATTCCAGACTTGGCCCGTTGGCACACTCATTTTGGCGGTTTAGATAAAACAGCTCTCTGAAGAGCAGCAGACTCGGCTCTTCTCCAAGGTACACTTCACAAAAGACTTGGAAGTTGCAGATGTTGGATATGGAGTTGGGTCCTATATCCTGAGGCCGAAGGTCAAAGAAGTTGAGCACGTCCCGGAAGAATTTTGAGCCAGGCGGTGCGAAGCCCCGGCTCATATGGTCCGCAAAGATCACTACCTCCCCGTCCCTCGGCTGTGGTCTTTCTTCGGACGGATCAGGGGCACGGTAGGACATCACTTCCTTCTTGGGCAGATATCCGGACTTAACGAAGTTGGCCAGGGTCTCGTCAGTGACGTTGGATCTCATCCAGTTGCAAGTGATGGGAGCCTTGGGAGGCATGGTGAAGGTTGGTGGTCTATGGTAAAGAGAAAAGTGTCCGGGTTAATTGTAAGCCGGAGATTATCATTCAAACTACAATGGCGGCTTATGAAGGGGACTAATGATATATATATTCAGATACGATGGGTTATTTAAGCCACAGGGGGTTCAGAGTAAATTGGTTATTTACGGCTTTACTACAGTTAAGCCGGAGGATTCTACAGAGCATGGTTCTCTTTAAACCGGGAAGTTCTACGGCGTGTGTTTTCTTTAAGCCGGAAATGTAAGCCGCCAAGATTCAAGGGCTGCAGTTTTTACTAAGTGCGGTAAAACAGGTTTCACATATTGCAGTAACTTTTTTGGATCAAAATGGTCGGGTGAAATGAAAATTTTCTAGACCTAAAAAACAGAGGCAGGAGAAGTTCTTGTGGTTGAACACGGTTCTTATGCAGTAAAAGGAGGGTTTCTTGCAGGTGAAATGGATCTCAAACATCTACCGCAGTGGTTCTACGAAGAGTTAAGATCAACAAGGGCAGTGACTACAGGAACTACCGAAACTTGTGGCTATGGTGACGAACATGAAGAACACAGACGAACTCTACCACAGATCTGTTCTAGCAAGGCAGAGGAGACTCACCGGAGTCGGGGAAGAGCGGAAGTCGCCGCCGTTATCTGGTCCGAATCAGGGTGATGCAGCGGCCGGGTTGATGAAGACCAGGGGCGCGACGGCGGCGGCAGTGGCAGAGTTCGGGCAGAAGAGCGACGGCGCGAGGAGGAAGAAAGAGAGCGTGGGAGGAGCACGTTGGGCCGGCCTATTTATAAGGCGAAGTCATAAGTGGGCGCGAGATTCAAGGAGACCACGGCGTGGTTATCTCCCCCTCACGACGCCTCGATTTTCGGAAGGACAGTAAAAGCAAAGATCCGTTGCGGATCTGGCGGAGTAAAAAACGGACTTAATGGAGGATGACGTCACGGCGGATTATCCGGAGTCCAGAGGATGACGTCACTCCGGGTTATGGCCTTCACATGAATGGTAAGCCGGAGATTTTTCTGTCGGCAGAGTTGAAGATTGACACGAGCCGGCTCAAGTCAATCTGGGGCCTAATGTTGAGGATATAGACCTTAGAGTCACCCGCCAGGAGGGCCGGTTTACTCTAATGGTCATTGCCAGAAGCCCGGAGCTAAGTTTCAAGATGATGGGCCAGAGATGGGCTGAGACCCGGATATGGCGTAAAGCCCGTAGTTACAATCATTGTTATAGTAGACTTGTAGTGTAAGGCAAGTATTGTTTAGAGTCCGAGCCGGACGCTCTTATGAGCCGGCCGGGACTCTAAGGGCTGCTGGGCGTCAGCCTCCCTATATAAAGGGACGACCCGGCAGCGGTTTAGAGGCGACAACAACCTCATCGAGAGCCGGGATAGCTGTTTAGCTCCCTGGCGATCGTAACCCTAATCAATATCACCTCAAACTAGACGTAGGCTTTTACCTTCACCGTAAGGGGCCGAACCAGTATAAACCCTCGTGTTCCTTGTCCCGCATAACCCCTTCAAGCTTCCTAGTTGCGATGGCTCCATGACTAAGTCCTAGCTCGAGGGCTTAAGGGTTTCAAGGATTCTAGTGTGTGAGTGAACGTTTATCATCTTATGCTTAAGCACAGTTTCTGAGATGCTAATAGCTCTATCTAGTACTCCAAACGAATAACCTTATACCACTAAAAGCATCCTCTCATATAGACCAGCTTCAATCATTACTCATGTTATTTATATCCTCATGGCTCCTGAGAAGAGGTCTAACAAAATCATACATGTGAACTATCCCCAAACTCATATCTATGCAAAAATCCATGGGTAGAACGTACAAGCCGCTAAGCTTGAATTTAAACACCACAATCCAAGTGCTCAGCCTATTCTTCCAAGGTCCAATATCCCCAATTTGGTCCCTCCTATGGCATCGTCAGTTTTGGTGTTATCTTAGGATGACAATGTGCTCGTTCACTATGTCCACTAGTTCCATAATGAACCCAGTGTTGTGCAAGGTTACAGAAGCTTAACTGGTCTGCTTGCAATTCTGTGGGTTAAACACTTGGTTAAGGATTCGAGCTGGGGTATCTCGTGAAGTCTCAAAGGTCTAGGGATGTGCTCCCAGTCTTGTGGGGTGAACATAACTCTACGGGGTTGCACTTGGTTGAGGAGGTTGTAGCAAAAGTCCTCAGTGCTAGTTGGTTCCAAAGTAGAACCCTTGGTGTATCTTGTCTTGCCGGCCATCAGTTGAGGAGAGAGATGAGAGGGAAAAGTAGCATAGAGGAGGGGAATGCCAAAAAGGGGGTTCTCTAGTGCCAGTGCAAACAAACAGGTGCAAAAAGAGCCAAACAAAATAAAACAAGGAAGGTGATATAGTCGCGTACTTGTTGCCTAGGGAAAAAGTGTGACTTATATCAAAACACAAACAATAAAAACAAGCAACACACAATCATGGTTCTATTCGAACCATCATACGGACTCGACTGCGCATAGGGGGTACACAACTCATCCTACCCTAGGGGTTCTCGGACTCAGTAGTCGTACCTTGTGCCTCGTGCAGTCTTCTGAGTTTTCCTCAGGTGTTGCTACGTCTCTTGTTCGATGAAACGATCTGGGTTGAGCCTGAAGAATCTTCTACAACTTCTCGCCTGATGAGGTAATGGGGTGAAGGTGGCTCCTCGTGGCTGGCATTGACTTGAACTTCTCTTGTCTTCTTAATCATGATGATCACTTTTGCCTTTTTAAGGTGTCGGCGATTCCAGGTGGCACTCCTTTATGCAATGACATTAACAAGGCATAATAGAAGTCCAATCTGTCGGACACATTGTTGACAATATCGTCACCGAGAGCGGGGGATGAAGAGAACTGTTTTCCTGCTCACTATAGTGAGGCGGACATAATGGCTAGGTTCTCATCCACCGATGGTTGCCGATGCAACAATGATAAGGACATGGTTGCTCTATTAGCGATGTATATCATGATCTTGCATTTCCTATGCCCTGATCATCATAGGCTAAGGTCGCATCATCTTGGGGCAGTGTCAAGGGTGTCACCATCTTCTGGGTCTTCATGTCCTCATTCCTCGAGGATGTATCTGCAGTTGGTATCGTCTTGTTGTGGTGTCGCCAATCTTGTGTTCAGAAGATGTGGGTGAATGTTTGACAAGGCATCCTCCTTCTAGACTGTCCACGAGGATTTCAAGGAATCCGGTGGTCAGGGGCATAAGGGTTCTAGTGACCAAAAGTTTTGAAGGGGGAAGAGATCAATAAGGAAAGTACACCTTAGTTTTCGAAAATCAGAGAAAGGAAGAGAAGTATAGATAGTTTTGAAAATTGGTAATAGTTTTGAGAATAGTTTTTACCCTATCCAACGACCATGCTAACTAAGGCTTCCTATAGTCAGGATGGCTCTGATACCAGCTCTGTGGGGGCCCCGACTCATAAGTCGTGATCATCGAATGCACGTGTACAGTGATCCCAGAGATCAATGCTCACTAAACACACAGAAACTGAGTAACAAGAGTCTTACATCCATACATACCGTATTACACAACTAGGACCATTATGGTCAAGTCTTGAGTATATCATCGCAGCAGAAATCTTCGTCGACAACTTGGACCCATGCCATCTGCCTTAACCCTACTGGCATTCTGACTGGGAAGCGTCCTAGCTCGCATGTTCGTCACCGCTATATTCTTCATCATATCCTGTTCTTTCAAACCTGGAAAATAAAATAACCAGTGGCAAGCCAATGAGTACTTGGAATCTACTCGCAAGCAACCCATGTTTTGGTTCAAGGCACAATAATGCATGATATAGGTAAATTTTTGCAGAAAGCTAGTTTTGAGTGCTATGACATGTTCAACAACTTGCAAAACATGCATCATGAGAATTCAAGTAACCCTGAGGACAGGTTACAAATATCAACATAAGTAAAGTTGGAAACAACCCAACTTAATCATCATGTCGAGTCTTTTGACTTGACCCAAGTAGTTCTTTCCACTCGTCCATACACACTCACCGGGTTTCGTAAACATGTGGACGTACCCCAAGAGCGGTTACCAAACTGTCCTTGACCGTGGACACGGCTATTTGAATAGTTTTACACTCTGCAGAGGTAGCACACTTTACCACAAGATCCGGGGAACTTCCGTGTCATCCATGACCCGCGGTACCTCAAGTACCCGGGGTAAGCACCCGATCACTATCTTTCCCTAGACGACACTAACATAGAGTCCAGTCGATTGGTAGTAACCCCCGTGCCCAACATTTCACAACTTAAAATTGTGGAGCCTTGCTCCCATATTCATCACATACCACTGGCACGGGGTACCAACGGTGTGTCCGGTGCCCTATGAAAACAGTCATGGCCGCCTATCCAAGCACAACCCCGTCCCAAGAGTGACCTCATGTCACCCCCGTCACTAGTAATGCGGGCACCATGCTAGTATCGGCCTAGGTAATCAATAATGCCCTTTTCCATATAAGGGTAGAGTGGTTGCGCATGTAAGGTTGAATTAACAGTCGCAACTTAAACCAATCCGTTTTTGAAAACAACACACACACTTGCCTCGGCACACCACTTCGTCATCAAGTGGTTACCCAACTCATTATCTCCCTCGAGCATAAGTGGCACCCGACAGGGTTTTCGAAAAGTCTTTTGAAAGTACTCTGCCTCCCTCACCATGCATATTCCCGTCCCATTTGCGTAGCCACTACTATAGCATCCTATCTACTCCCACCCGCATAACCCTCATAGGAAGGTAGGGTCATGCTTGATGCAAGTTTCAATAGGAAAGTAACAAAGGCAACAACCAAAGTGGTCACCAACTCATCATGATCTGATGCATTGATAATAAGGTGCTATATGACATGCACAAAAGGGTTTCTCAAACATGGTCAAAGGGTTGCTTGTCTGGTTCATCAGAGTCTTGAATTCTTCTGGTCCTTCTCCAAGTACTCAGTCTACTTCGTCAACTAACGTCGGAAACAAACACAATAAGCAACACAACAAGGCAAAAGTAAAAGTGCTCTAAAAATATGAATTTGACTTTTCTAGGACATCTCTGGTTATATGAAAAATAACCAGAGTGGTTTCATTGGGACTAGATCAGTGGATATATTTGAGTATTTCAATATGATAGAATCATTGGATTTATGGATTTGCAAGAAGTGTACAGAAATATATTTTTGAAAAATGAGCAAAGGCACCCATTTAACAAATCATGATTTTAGAGGCATCTAGGAATTGGTTTCACTAGATTTGGAGTTGAAATGATTTCCCTAGGGATTTGCAAAGTTGACAAACATGATGAAATGGCTCATTATTTTGTGTGGCACAGAAAGTATTAAGAAAAATGTTCATAACCTAAGTTATGAACTCAGATGTATCTGGAAATTTGGATCATGGCATTTGGATTAAATTTGAGCACTCTGTGATTTTCTAAAGTTTGTCACAGAATTAAGAAAATTGGAATTTACTAAATAAGTGTGAAGGAAAGTTCTCTGAAAAAAGTGCAAGCTCCTCTATGAGGTAGACCAGCATTTATAGAGTCACTAGAAATTTGAATCATCAAATTTGGAGGTAATATGAATATTTGGGAGATTTTACAAGTTTCTAGAAAAAGAAAAAGACAAAGGAAGGGGGGTTTATACCTATATTGCGCACTAGGTGCAGCATAGCGCCGCAGGGCACTGGGCCGGCCCAGCTGCACGGCCACGCGCGTGCTGGGGGCCACGTCGATGGCGCCTTCGCTGGAGTGCGCCTCCCTGTGGCGAAAACGGCATGCGGCCTATGCCGCCTCCACTGGCCGACCCACCCGTCAGTGGCCCCTGCCCACTGGCCGGCTGACAGACGGCGCCCAGCTACAGGTTCGTCCGCTACCTCCCGTGCGGGCGCGACGGGAGACAGAGCGAGGCGCACGGCCGCCATCGGCGCTACCGGCCACCATTTTCGGAGGTCCGGCCACCGGCGTGCTCAGCGGAGAGAGACGAACCAGGGAGACCCCACCATGGGTACCTGCATCGCCGGAGGGGAGCAGGGCTTCGCCCACGGCGGACGGTGGCGTCGGGCGAGAGGGGTTCTAGGGATGCGGGGCGCTAGAGGAGGAGGTAAAGGGCGGAGGAGCCTCGCCGGCGTGCGGTGGCTCCATTGGTGTCCAAAGGAGGGGAGGGGAGGCTTCGGTTTGCGGAAATTTGGGCAGAGACCGACGGCGGCACTCCGGCCATGGAGGGAGCAGGAGGGCACGAGAGGAGGTGCGGGTTGGTCCAGGGGGTGCATGGGAGAGAGAGAGAGAGAGAGTGAGAGAGAGAGAGAGAGAGCAAAGGAGCTCCAGAGGGAGGTCAGGGGCGGCCTTATATGGCGAGGCCAGGGCTCACCGTGGACGCGGCCTACGGGCACCCACGGAAATGGCCGCGGTGGCCACGGGAAGAGGCTTGGGGCTGTCTGCGGCACTCGTGGGCATGGTCCAAGTCGGGGGACAAGGAAAGGGGGAGCCGGCCGTGCTCCAGGAGGGTCCTCAGCTCGTGCGCCCATTGGCCGAGCCGGGCGGCATTGTGCATGGGCAGCAGGGGGTGAGAGAAGGGGGAGAGGAGGGGGCCTGCACGGCTGTCGTGTTGCGGACGTCTAAGACCTCGACTGGCGTGAAGGGGAGGCACGAGGTGGTCGGGAAGCGCGACGTCAACGGTTGGGTGCTCCGCCAGGCGCTCCAGAGCACGCAAATGGCCGGCATCCGCAGCTTTACCGCATGCACCCGCGCGTCCACTTGTGTCCAGTGGCTGCAGGGGAGGGTAAACAATGGTAAAGTGGCATTGGATGCCCTGGGGAGCCACTGGAGGAGCGGTGGAGTTGAGAGAGAGGGAAAACTGCTGTCCAGGGATGAAAAATGGGTCTCTGCCCCCTTTAATCATTGCTCCTTGGGCAGCAAAGCATGTAGGAGTTAGAGGAGGACCAGATGAGGCTGTGGGAAGAGTTTCAGCTCATGGAGATTAGTGGAAGGGGTTGAAACTTGCATTTTGAAATTCTGCCAGAAGGTGTTTGATGGTGGTTTGGGATAGATAATTTTCTCAACTTTCTTTGATACTTAACAGGAGTGAGTGACATTACAAATTAGTAGTGACCACCAATTTTGAGGTCAAATAGAGAAAGTGGCCAATGTAACCCTAGAAATCAGCAGAAATGGGTTTTTCAAGATTTAGTCATGAAAATCATTCCTCCTTGATTCACCACTTGGTTTAGTGTCATCATTTGGGGTTGTGAGCATGTCCACAAAATTTGGGGTCACAAGTAAAAAGTTGGCAATGTAGAATTGTTCAAATTTGGATCTGGTCGGAAAGGGTTTTGGGGCACTTTGATCAAGATATCCTTCTCTCCAACTTGTGCTATTTGGTCTAGATGCATAATTACACCATTTGAGCATGTGCACCAAGTTTGAGAGCATTTGGAAATGTTTGGCAATGGAGAGTTGCTCAAACTTCAAAATGGACGAAAATGGTTTTGAGGGGGTTTGATGATGTTTTCTTGATCTTCAAGGCATGAGGCTTTGCAAGATCATCAAATATGTCATATGTGACATGCTAGAATTTTCTTGGAATTAATGAAGAAAATTTCCTTTGTAAATATTTCAAAAGCTTGAAATATGCATAAAGGGTTTTTGAGGGGTTTGACCAATAATTTGAACATGACCATGTCTTGAAACTCTTATATATGGAAAATATATGTCCACTGAGTTTCCCTGATTTTTCTCAAATATTTTTGAATCTTTAAAATAATTTTAATCTATTAAAGACCATTTCTGACCTTAAGCAAAAGCCTTTAAATAAAATAGGAAATAACTATTAAAATTATATTTTTGTGGTTTATGGGAGTCCTATACCTAATAGGTTTCAAATATACCTTTTGAATGATTTTTCACACCCCAAATCAAGTACTTGCAGTGCAAATCTCAATTCAGGGGTTTTTGGAAAACTAATTTTTGAAAATACTATTTGGCCAAATTATTTTTGTAAGAAATTATTTTTATGTCCTATACACATGGCATGATCATTGGGCAAGGTTTTGGATCAAGGAGAAGGGGTATAAGAGTTGGAGGATTTATTTGATTTTTAGAGCACTTGCAACCAACACACAAAAATCAAATCAAGCAAAGTCCAAAGCACTCAAAAGTTTTTTGTCAAACCAGATTTTACCATGATTTATTAGCTTAAGTGTTGTGGCATGAAAATCAGGGTGTGACATTTTCTTTTCCAGAAAACTTGTAAAATCCATAGTTAATTCATTTCATGTCCAAATTCGATGATTCAAATTTCTAGAGACTCCATAAATCAAGGTCGATTCAGTGAGCAGTAGTGAACATTTTTACTGTGCTTTTCTTTCACTGGATCAATTAAATGGGTCATTTATCCACATAAGTCCACTTCAAAAATCCTTAGGATATTCATTTGGACTCCAAATCCAGTGAAACAAATTTCTAAATGTTTCTAAAATCATGCCTGATTTAATGGGCACTTTTACTCATTTTTATAAAAAGGCATTCTGTAGACTCCTTATAGATCCATTAAACCCCTTGATTCCATCATATTCAAATTTTTAGAAATATCCACGGATCCAATTCCAATGAAATCACTCTGGTTATTTCTCATATAGCCAGGGATGGCCTAGAAAAGTCAAATTCATGTTTTTAGGGCACTTTTATTTTCTGCCTTCTTGTGTTGCTTATTGTGATTGCTTTCGACGATAGTTGACGAAGTAGACGGAATACTCGGAGGTGGACCAGAAGATTTGAAGACTTTGTTGAGCCAGGCAAGTAACCCCTTGACCATCACTATGAAACCCCTTTTTATGTATGTCATATAGCACTTTATTATTGTTGCATCGGAATCATGATGAAGATGGTAACCACTTTGGTGGGTTGCCTTCGTTACTTCCTTGTTGATACTTGCATTGTGCATGACCCTACCTTCCTATGAGGGTTATGCAGGTGGGTGTAGATATGATGCTAAAGTAGTTGCTACGCAAAAAGGGATGGGTGTATGCATGGTGATGGAGACAAATTCTGAAAACCCCGTCGAGTGCTACTAATGCCGAGGGAGATGTTGAGCTAAGTAACCACTTGATGACGAAGTGGTGTACCCAAGCAAGTGAGTGTGTTGTTTTCGAAAATGGATTGGTTTAAGTTGCGACCGTTACTCCAACCTTACATGTACAACCACTCTACCCCTTATGGGACATGGCGTTATTGGTTACCTAGTCCGATACTAGCATGGTGCCCACATTGCTAGTGACGAGGGTGACGTGAGATCACTCTCGGGAAGGGGCCGTGCTTGGATAGGCGGCCATGACTGTTTTTACAGGGCACCGAACACACCATTGGTCCCTTCGTGTAGATGTGACGATAAAAAGGGCAGAGTCCCAAGGTCTTTATGATTATACATGTGGGTGTGTACCAACGAGTGGACACTATGTTAGTGTCACCTACGGAAAGATAGTGATCGGGTGCTTACCCCGGGTACTTGAGGTACCGCGGGTCGTGGATGACACGGAAGTTTCCAGGATCTTGTGGGTAAAGTGTATAACCTCTGCAGAGTGTAAAACTATTCGAATAGCCGTGTCCATGGTCAAGGACAGTTGGATAACCGCTCTTGGGCTACGTCCATTGTTTACAAAAACCGTGTGTGTGTGTGTGTGTGGGAGAGAACTATTTGAGTCGAGTCGAATGTCTTGACATGTTGATTGAGCTGGAGTTGATCCAAACTCTGTTTATGTTGATATTTATAACCTGTTCACATGGATATCTGAATTCTTCTGATGCATGCTTTACAAGTTGTTAGGGCATGTCATTGCACTCAAAAACTAGCTTTTTGCAAAATTACCTACTTAGTGCTATATCATGCATTGTTGTATCTTGTTCCAAAACATGTGTTGCTTGCGAGTACATTCAAACATACTCACTAGCTATTTACTTGGCCAGGCTTGGAAGAACAGGAATAAGATGAAGAGTTCTTCGGTGGCGAACATGAGAGCTAGGACGCTTTCCCAGTCAAAATGCTTGTAGGGTTAAGGCAGATGGCATGGATCCAAGTTATCGACGGAGGTTTCCGCTGCGATGCTATATTCAAGACTTGACCATAATGGTCTTATTTGTGTAATCCGGTATGTAATGGATGTAAACTCTTGATATTCAGATTGTGTGTACAGTGAGCATTGATCTCTGGGTTCACTGTACACGTGCATTCGGTGATCACGACTTATGAGTTGGGGTCCCCACATTTGTGTGGAAACATTTGTGCAAGGTGGCCTAACGCTAACGGTTCTTTGCCGGAAGCCGTGTGTGATTGTTAATTGATCCAACACGCCTACTTTCTAGAAACCATGTGGGTTGTTTGAGTTCATCGCCCACGGTGTTGTCTGAGTAACTGTCTGCAATAGAAAACCCCCAATAAGCAGGGTAATTAGCCTATTATTGATAATCTATGTAATAATCAAATTGACATTTCTTATAAAACAGACCAAATTCTTCATATCCGTATAACGGCAACCAGGATTTCATAATCGAATTACATCAGATAGCTTCAGCACTCAGTTACACCAAAGAGGGATATAGCTAGTTACGCCATTACACAACAACACCAAGTTTCACATGCAACATCGAAAACCTTTGGAAAAGTAGCATCATACACGGTAAATAGACAGATGAATCTCATCTGGGAAACTACAGAAGCGGAAGGCGAATATTGAGCCTTTAGTGATGTTGAACGTCCTTGCAACTTTAGGTCAGTGGCTATGGATAATTGCCCACCCAACCTTCGTCCTCTTCAGGAAGAATTCAATATTGTACCATGGGTGTTGAATGAATACCTTCCTCGCCTCTTGACCATGTAGGTGGTTTGAGAGGTAATCATCGGTGAACTGCTTTGAAAAGTACTCAAAACAAAGATATGCATAAATCGTTGTTATAAATTTTGAAATGGCGCAAGGGGTAAAAACAAGGTAAAAGAGTTAGTACCATCCTATAGTTGACTGATGTCTTCTTCATTGTGCAAACAAAGATCTTGTTGTTATTCGTCACAAGTTTCTTCATCCTAACAATCTTTCTGAGTTTCTTGACTTGACAGATATTCATGAACATCTCATATCCCCATATGCAAAATGGGTCGAACAGTGGGTCTAAGTCTCTGACAGCAGGACCTACATGTGCAAGACCAAATTGTAAGAAACCAAAATATTAGAATGATTCCTGCAACTGCACAATAATGTGCTATTAGTGAAAGGACCATGCATGAGCACACCTCGATGGTAAACCGCACTGTCTCCCATTGTTTCCCTGCAACACATATAAGGAAGATCTTGATCAGGTTAACTGAGAGCCGCCATACTATCAGTAGAATATGTATTGAGTACAGCCAAATTTGATTTATTTCTCACATGCATAACAATATAAAATTGTACCCACAACAAATGAAATCAACTTGCAGAATTGAACCAAACAGTTAAATGGACAGCAAACCAAATGAACCAAAACAGTTAACTGAGCACGACATTGGAGAATAGAAACATGTACTAGAAGATAAGACAGTTCACGAAACAAAGAATACTTGAGAACAGTACTACAAAATGTAGCAATTGTTGGACCAAACTGTTAACTGAACATTACATTTCAGAATATCAGATTGCATATTAACATTACAGAGGACAAATCACTAGAAGGCACTGGCGGTGGCCTCAAGAAAATAGCACGAACTGTATTTTAAAGTAGACAACCACGTGGCAGTGTCGATGGTGGCATCGAAGACGAGGTGCTCCTCCAAGATCTGGCGGTCGGCGCGCATGGCAGCTATAGCGACCTCGTCCACGCATGCAGCCGCGATTTGCTTCTCCGCTGCTAGATGCTACTGAGCTCCACGTTATACTGCGTGCAAAATGGTTGTGGGCGGCGCTTAATTGGAGGACGGGGCCAGTGATTTTGGTGGAAGGTGTCGCGCCATTGGTCGGGGCATGTGGGACGGTGAAGGAGGAGGATGGTGTGGGTGCGGTGTGGATTACCTAACCATATCGACGAGGCCGCACAGCAAGAAGAAGGGTCGCCGGCGAGGAGGCGACGCTGCAAGAAGAAGGGTCACTGGCTAGGAGGTGGCGCTGCAAGAAGAAGGGTTGCCAGCGAGGAGGCAGCGCTGCAAGAAGAAGGGTCGCCAGCAAGGAGGTTGAGCTAGCAGTAAGCAGCAGTGAAGGTTTGATCTTGGAAAGCTATGCGGTGAGATTTTGTGCCTTCCACCTACACGGAACAACTTCAACGCCAATTGGAGAACACCATACAAGGATCCAAATCCCTCAACGAGTACTTCAAGGAGATGAAGAAAGCCTTGCGACGAGCCGGCATGGATGACCCCATTTGGATGAAGTTCCACTTCTTGATGGGATTGAACAACGACATCTCCTAGACTGTCTTCCTTGAGAACTATAAGTCCCTCGATGACCTCTACTTCGGCGCTCTCAAGGCGAAACAATAACACATGAAGGCCAGGGCTTCTCCACCCCAAGCACACTTCGCGATGACCAAGCTCCACGACAACGAGCATGATGATAGTACCACCAAGGTGTTCATGCCAGATGAGCTCCAAGACGATGCTCCCAAGTTCAACTTCACCGCCATCCCTCTTTGTGGCATTGATGATGCCAGGTCTACCATGACTCTTTTTGAAGACGGTGCGGCGACGACTACGACTATGGAACCTCTCAAGGAACATGCTTTGGAGGCGAGCGACATGGTTACGAGCAAAGGATGATGCTTCCATCTTAGGAGGCGAGAGTGATGATGTGCAATATTCGGCCTTCATCCAGGCGACGGACGAGGTGGTTGAGCATGGGATTTTTGCTTTGACCATGGCGGCGTATGATGATGACTTGAGTGACATGTGCCACCATATTGAGAGTGAGAGCGAGTTCACCACTAGCCCCATATATGATGAGTTGTCCCAATTCCCATGTGAATAGAGCCACAACCCCCACCACTTGAGTGAGATGAGTGACTCCATCATATGTGGCTTTGAGTGCACCTACTTTGAGGGAGTGAGCGAACCACCACATAGAGAGGGTGTGATAGTTGATAGGTCATGTGAGGACATTTTGAACTCTAACAGCTTAACCTCTACCTCTATTGTGTCTTCTCATTTGGTGCTAGGTCCCATTTATGATGACGCACCGACCCTCGATGACTTCGTCCTTCCTATGGACAAGACAATGGCCATGGTGGAATATGATGCACCCCCCCCCCCACATGGTTCCATCAAGATGAAGATGACCACAATTTGGTCTTTACCACCTCACCTACACCACTTGAGTGGAAAGAGAAAGGTAACATAGGTGAAGGTCATGCTCTAGTCCCACTAATGGATGTTGATTGCTTGCATGATGTTGATCCCATTATTACCATGCTTCATGCTAGTATGATTTTCCCATCCGATGATTTATCCATTTATGATGAGTTTGATGATTGCCATGTGGATTCTATTAGTTGTGATGCCATGTTACATAGGATTGCTTGTGATAATTCTCTTGGTCAGATCATGTTTGACAATACACTTGACTTGTCATGTGCTATGCATGACATCAACAATATGTCACATTTGCAATCTCGTCGTAGTAACTATGCATAGGCCATTAAAATAAGGTAAACATTTGTGTGCGGCGCGCCGGCAGAAACGTCGCGCCAGACGTGCGCTGCGCGTTGGATCGATTTCCTTCGATCGCCCTTCATCTAGCGCACACATGTTTCTTGGTGGCCCCAATTCTTATCCAAAGCCTCACGTCCCTTCCCTTCCTCCCCACTTTTCAGCCACAAATTTTGCGCCCGCAACCTCCATCTTCTCTTCTCTCTCTCTCTCTCTCTCTCTCTCTCTCTCTCTCTGCATCCTCTACTCTCGCGCCATGGAATCCTTTTTTTTGAGCGACGCTGCAACCAATGATGAAGACGGCGAGATGCGTAGCGATGGAGAGGCTGCAACCGCGTCGCCGTGTGCTCCGCCGGCCGGCCGGCGGCCACTGCTGGTTGCGCTATGCTGGGACGCGGGTGGGTGGGTGCTGGAACTGGTGGTTGGAAATGCTGCATCCAGCTTTTTGCTACAACTGGCGACTAGTTTTTGCTACCACCGGTGACTAGTTTTTGGTACAACCGAGCAATAGAAAGCTTCAATGGGTTGCCATGGGAGCTGCAACCAACGGATGGGAGCTGCATGCTAGCGGCGTTGGCTGATGTCGAGCTGCAACCGACGGCAACAAGAGCTGCATTCAGCAGAGCTGCAACCCAACGTGGAGCTGCATCCAGCAATGGCAGAAGCTGGGGCTAGAATTTTATTTTACTACAACCCGATGGGACACTAGGGCGACATGGGGTGGCATCTATTTTTTGCTGCAAGCGGCAATCACAAAAGCTACAACGAGCAGTCACAAAAGCTACAACTGGCAATCATTTTTGCTATATGGCGACATGGTGGCGGCAATGGCGAGCTATAATTTTTGCTTGAACCAGCCATTTTTTTACTACCACCAGTGGACATTTTTGTTGCCACCAGCAACCTGAAGGAGATTCCTTTCAGCGAGCTCGTCGTCGGGGTGCTGCGACTGGTGACCGACATTGCAGGAGCTGCGACCATCACCAGCGAGGGACCTGCAGCCAATGGGGTGAAAGCTTTGGTGCATGCGTGGATCCGCGCGAGAAACTCAGGAGACGGCGGCGGCCACCGGCGGCGATGGCGGCGACTGGTGGCGAGTACGGCGACCGGCGGCGAAGGGTGAGCGCGTGGGGGTGGTGCTTCGAGACCCATCGTGTGCTCGTCCATGGAGACTGCGATGTCAATAGTTTTTCTTAGAGAGGAGTCATCACGATGAGGAAGAATGAGTGGGGAGGAAAGAAGATCGTGCGGCTAGCAAGCATTTTAACGTGTGGTCCTGGTGCGACCGGCCCAAAGTTGGGCCGCGCGCCGGCGCCTATCAGCGCCCTTAAAATAAACCCAATTTGCACATATGGCATAGATGACAAGCCCATGGTTATTAGCATTTGTTTTCCTTGTGATGGTATTGATATGCTCCATTTGCATCATGTCCATCATATGCCATGCCATGACCACCTAGCTTCGGATATGCATTATTTTGGATGTTGTTCATGTTCTCCGTATGACGTTTCCGATATTGCTCATGAGGAGACCCCCATAGTTTCCTCATACATGTTAGGAGATTTTCATCAATCCCATCCATTGCATGATCCCAATAATTGTGTGCACCATATGCTCCCCATGAATGAAAATGCTACTGATGCGCCATATAATTGCATGCCCAATTTGTGTCCCTATGGTGTTATACATAACAACTATTCTTTCATGGTGGATGACATGTTCATATACCATTTTTCAAATTTCTTTGAGCATTGCTTATTTTGTGCTAACTTTCACGTACATATCATGATGGATGATGTGTACATTTACCATGCACACACTTTCTTTAGTTTGTGTCTCTTTTGTGTAGGTACCCATGAATACTTGTCAACTTCACAATCGCATGAGTTGACGAAACGAGCTCTAAAGAGCAACGATGACTTGGGATCCCGTGGATTGGTTTTCACACCATTTCCTTTGCGTAATGACTTCGCGCATTTCTTTTACATGGCCTCACATGGTTATGGTTATTGTCAATTACATATTCTATGCTCATCTTTCCATGTTCACGTTGCATCATATGCTCATTCCTATGCCTTTGCCATGCATTTGTGACACATGCTTTGCATTACACATGATGATTGATTAGTACTTGTATGTGTATTTGCAAGCTTGATGGAGATATTGCTTGTTATTGCCATGTTTCCTTTGTGACCCGTACCTATGATGATACTTTGACCATGATTTGTTTTCGTGCTTGTGATATGCCATGTGCATTGCCTATGCTTACTATTTGCTCATATGGCATGATTGCCATGATTTCCTCTAGTGTGTTGCATCTTCACTCCACTAGTTTACATGACATGATTTCTATGCTTGACTATGTTGCATCACCAATGATTCATACTTGCTCGTTTCATGTGGTTGATGACAACCATTACCATGCTTTGCACATGATTGCTATTGCTCCTTGTCACATATCTCCATATGTTGCCTCTCTCATGCTAGATGATTTACCATGTATTGAGTGCAACAATGCTTTTAGTCTTGCTAATTAGATTGCCCCCATAGAATTCTTGCATATATTTGGAGATTTTGCGATATTCCTTGTGAAGAATGCTTGTCTTACTTCTTTGCACCATATACCTAGTTCCATGAATATCGCCATTGTTGCATCATATTATTCATGCACTTGTGCTTCTAATGTTTATGTGCAAGAGAGGAGAACCATCATAATGGGTGATGTGTTTATCTACCATGCGCATACGTTCTTTGTTTTGTTGTGTGCATGTGCAGGATACTTGGACTTTGTGTCAACTTCCACTTCACGTGAGTTGACCATTCGAGTTCTTGAGAGTGAGCCTCATACATTCTACCACGACTCGCTTCTACACCGCATTTGCTTGCACTTCGGCATTGTGAAAGACGCACAAGGACACGCTTTCAAGGTGACATCCTTCTTGAGAATGGATATTCACTACTGCAGGATGCTGCTAACGTGACACTATGTTAAGAGACCCTTCGACAAAACTGTGTGCGATGCAATAATCGCAAACGGTGGTGTAAAAAACCATCAAAAAAGATGCAAAAGGTTTGCGATGACGGATGCATCAAACACGGTTCAGAATTTACTTGCGTGTGCGATGAGGGGCATACGGTTCAGTTCAATGAATTGTTTGCGATGAGGCGGAACAAAAGAAACGGGCAGCCAGATGAAGGTGTGTGCGATATGCGGCATACAGTTCACTCGGATGAACTGTTTGTGATTAGGCAACACAAAGAAACGGTCAGCCAGATCAAGGTGTGTGCGATATACAGCATACGGTTCACTCGGATGAACTGTTCTCGATTAGGCAACGCAACAGAAACAGTTCGGCCAGATCAAGGTGTGTGCAATGGAGGGCATACAGTTCATTCCGATAAACGGTTTGTGTAATACACGGCAAACATCCAATTACATAGGTGGCTAGTACACACATGACATTTTCACACACCAAAGTAAACTATTACATGCATAATTAACTAGGATAAACGATCATCTGATCATCATCTACTTCTTGTGCTAGCTCGATGTTCCGTCTATGCTAAGTTTCCATTAATTGATGGCGTTTTATGAACACGCCACTATTTCCCGCCATTTCCTCACCGGTTTCCCGCCACCCAGCGATATTGCGCATAAACAAACCTAGGCGGCGCGCGATACACTGAGGCAACAAGCGTAGCCTGTAGCACATCCACCTTTTCCAAGCATGCCAACCCACCAAAACGCCGCCTCTGCCATCAACCTCGTCGAGGAGGAAAACGAGCAGGCGCCACGGCCTGTCGAGGCCGAGGCGCTCCCCGGCAACGCGATGGACGACGCTGTGATGCGCGTCATCGCCAGGGTTGAGCAGACCCTTGGCGCATGGTGCTTCGGCGCCACGGATCAAGATAGGCATGCCAGCGCCGAGAGGCTACAGCTCGCCGTACAACATGATCGATGGTGCGCTACAGAGCAAGCTAGGCGTGTCTGCACCGATAGGCTGCGGCTCGCCGCACGGCGAGACAGTTGCAGCACCGCAGAGCGAGAGGCGCGGCGTGCCGCACAGTAAGAGCGGATCCATCGGTGCTTGCCTGCTGTCGACAGGGTGTCGCAGCTGGGTATACGTCCCGTCAGTACCCCCATTCCTCGCCAGGAGTGGGCAGAGGCCCTCTGCGCCGTACTTGCACTAGAGGTCGGCCGCGCTATACTTGCATCGGATGCCTGTCGCGCCATTCGCATGGGTCGCGTCGTTCACCTTGTCCGCAGCCCGCTCGATGCCAACGCGCTGGTCGATTGGCTCGAGCACCTCCTTGGCCCAGGTGTCCACCTGGGCGTAGTAGAGGAACATGGCCGTCGCATCCTCAAGCTGGTGATCTCTGATGAAATAGCCAACTTGGAGCTCGAGATCGCGCTCCAGATGTACCGCGAGCGTGTCGACCACATGGACGAACGCCTGCATGAGTTCAGGCAGAGCCAAGAGCTACCGTAGGCAAGGGCTGTTGGTCAAGGTCTCATGGACGCGTTTTATTTTGTTGAGTCGTTTCAACTTGGATAGTTATGTATTCACATCAATTATAGTATTGCTCTGTTTCAATGTGTGTACTTTGTTTTCCGTTCTTATATGTTCTATTTCAATGTGTGTCATAACGCTTTCCATTTTGTATATGTGGATGATAACAGCTAGATTCAAATTAGTATATGAAAACAGATAGAAAATGGAATTTGTAATATATATATATATATATATTAATTGTTCATTAGTTCATCACAGAATATATATAATATCATCACATCTATGTGAAAACAAACAATACTAAAACTAATAATCCCTCCTGGGGGCAGTATTCCAGCAGCCCCTGGTCAGCGGCTCCCTGGTGCGCGGCGTCTTCCTAGCACGGAGGCAGTACTCCGCCTCCTTCGCCTCGCAGCGCTTGACGTACCGATCTGCCTCTTGCTGGCGGACGAGCGCGAACGATCTTGCCATTTCGTTGGCCGCCCACCGAAGCTCCTCGTCGGTGGCATGCTGGAGCTTATCGGCCCACCTCCACGCAGTGATAAGGCGCCAAGCGCATTTGACCTTCCTCGCAAAGTACCCGTCTTCATACACCTCCTCCGCACGACGACGCGCCCGCCCCCAAAGCTCCACCGCCTCCTTTTTCTAGGCGGCATCACGGGCTTCACAGGCCGCCTGGTACCTGGCTTCCTCCTCCGCCATCTCCTCCTTGAATGCCACTTGCCTGGATTTCTCAGCCAGCGGCAGCGACTTCCATAGACAAAGATTGTGCTGGCCCCAAAACCAATCCAAAGTTGGGGGGTCCGGCGCAACCTCGTCCGGCGGTGCGTAGGGGTCCTCGTCGCTGCTCTTTGAGTGAGCATCCTCGGGGGGGGCGACTCCTCGTCGGCGCGTGGGCAGACCGACGGCGCCATGGCAGAGATTTGAGAGAGAGGGCGAGCGAGGGGAGGATGTAGATGAGAATGCAGGCAGGACAACATGAGCAAGGTAGTATTTATTGGTGGCCGGAATCTAGATCGACGGGAACAGTACACACGCCGGTCGCCAAAATTTACGAGTACTGTAGTTTGAATTACACATGATTCCCGCAGCAAAATCCGTGTGTGAACTTAATAACTGATGGTTTCCAATACAGAACTGTGTCTGATTAATAACCCCCGCCACTCCTACCAAACCTCGATGCGCTAAATAGAGTGCCAATCATGTGGGGGCTGGTTGTCTTGCCAGATCTTTACATTTTCTTTTTTGAACACCGGATATTTACATCATCTGATGATTTTTTAACTCACACACAAGTACACAAAAATATGATTTTTCAAACCGTTATGGTTAGCCGTTGCATATAGATGTAGTTCAAATTTGAATTACGGTCATTAAATGGCTAGAAAATCACTTAAATGACTTCAAAAGGTCAAATGACCCCTAGAATTTTCCAAATTTTCACATGACAGTTGTAGTAGTGCACGTTAAACGTAGAAAAAATTTGAAGGCCGTAAGAGGAAGCTATCTCCCGTTCCTCATCAAACATGCATTATTCCCTCTCGAAACGACGAGCCTTCTAGCGAGTTGCTCCGGTTTGTGAGGGGTGTGTGTCCAAACTTTCATCAAACAAGCCAATTTTTTTACCACGTCATCTTGGTGGCGTGGCATTACATCAAGCAAGGTTTCTTATTTCTCTGTTCATTTTTTATTTTTTTGGAATTAAAATGCCATGGCACTCCATGCATGTGTCCATGTCGCGCGACCAATATGTTTGAAAATTCCTTCTAATTTACTGCACATGGAATTAACTCGCACATAAGTACACAAATATGACTTTTCAAACCGTTATGGTTAGCCATTGCATGTAGATGTAGTTCAAATTTGAATTACGGTCATTAAATGGCCAGAAAATCACTTAAATGTCTTTAAAAGGTCAAATGACCCCTGAAACTTTCCAAAATTTCACATGACAGTTGTAGTAGTGCACGTTAAACATAGAAAAAAATTGAAGGCCGTAAGAGGAAACTATCTCCCGTTCGTCATCAAACATGCATTGTTCCCTCTCGGAACCACGAGCCTTCTAGTGAGTTGCTTTGGTTTGTGAGGGGTGTGTCCAAACTTTCGAAACAAGCCAATTTTTTACCACATCATCTTGGTGGCATGACATTACATCAAGCAAGGTCTCATGTTTTTCTGATCATTTTTTTTATTTTTTGGAATTAAAATGCCATGGCACACTGGTGCGCGTCGGTCCTAAACAAACGGTTTTTTACCCCTTTCCGCTACGGCATTTGGAACCGTCGCCAAGTGAGTGTGGGCGATAGGGGGGTCCTTCCCACACGACCCAGAAGCCGTTGGGGATATGCCCTCCTGGCACACACGCTCGGCAAAATGAGGTCGTGTGCGACCGGCGAGCACTCAAATACAGAAATACGTACAGTAGTGCTCAAAAAATACAATTATACAGGCAAAATCATTTCTGGTCGTAAGTACATCCCACACAGTCAGTCACCACTAAACTTTTCCGTTTGTATATACATCCCACACAGTCACTACAAGGAAAACGTTTGCGCAAGGTGGCGTAACGCATACAGTTTTGAAGAGAATGTCGTGTGTGATTGTTCATTGATCCAACACGGTTTATTCCTAGAAACTGTGTGTGTTGCCTTAGGTCATCGCCCACGGTGTTTTCTCATTAACCATTTGCAATAGGAAAACCCAATTAGCAAGCTAATTGGCCAATTAGCGGGCTAATTGGCCTATTATTAATAATCCATTTACTAATCTAATTGACATTCATATTAAGCACATAATATATTCCATTTCCATATTAAGGAAGCAGGATTTCATAATTGAAATACATCGGAGTACAACATGATATAGCTTCAGCACTCACTACAAAAAATACACTTCCGTGATGATACGTGTTTGTCACAGTAGGTCGCGTTTTTTGTCATGCATGTACATCCATGACGATTTTATGACAGAATCAAGATAGTCATACCTGTGATGTCGTAGAAGTGTTCCATGACATTACCAAAATTATCATCACGGAAGTGTCCACTTCCATGACGATAAATCGCGCGTCACAGAAGTGCTTTCGTCAAGGGTGACCGACACGTGGCATCCACCGTAACGGAATGCCGTTAAGCTATCGGGTCCAGTTTTGGATCCGACAACCCGTTAACAGCCCTGACCAATGGGGATTTTCCACGTGTAAAATCATCATTGGCTGGAAGAAACACGTGTCGGCTCATCGTTGGGACAGATGTCATCCACTCATTGGACCCAAAGCGCCTATGATACGTCGACACATGGCACGGCCCAACAAAGGCCCATTCCTGTGAAAAGGCCGGCCCGTTTGACTTGGTCAAAAGGTGGCGGGCCGGCCCACGGCAAGCATGTTAACGGCATGTTCGCATATAGCCCATTTACAGCCCGCTAACCCAGGGCCCGTTTACGGCCTATCCGAATTAGGCCCAGTAGCGTAATCTGGGCCGTCCAATATAATTCCAGCCTGTTTTAACTTCCAGCCCATGTATGGCCCATGACGTCTTTCGGCCCATATGAGGCCCTTTGTAACTCTCGGCCCAATAACGGCCCGTGGTAAAACTGGCCCGTAATGAACAGTGTATCACTTTATACCCATTAACGGCACGTGGTGAAACTGGCCCGTAATGAACGGTGTATCACTTCATACCCATTAATGGCCCATTATTCCGTTGGGCCGTTTCCACCCCATGTTATCTTTCGGCCTTCTCAGGGCCCATTTATTCTTGGGCTCATTTCCAGCATTCGGTTACTTACCCCGTTACTGTCATTTTCTGCTTGTGGGCCAAATTCAGCCCATGGTTACAGTCGGCCCATTTGTGGCCCATTAATATGTTGGGCCGAGTTATCAAATACGGCCTATTAACGGCCCGTTATTGTCCACGAATATTACGGCCCATGATTGGCGAAATGATGATACGCCCTGTAGAAGGCCCATGGATCCTACGGCCCGTAAAAGGCCCATGGATTGTACGGCCCATAGAAGGCCCATGGATCCTACGGCCCGTATAGAAGGCCAATAGATCCTACGGCCCGTAGAAGGCCCATGGATCATACGGCCCGCAGGAGGCCCATGGTTACAACAGTCCATGTGTTGCCATGATTATTGTGGCCTAGTTTCCAAAAATAGGTTATTGTGGCCACTAGAAAAACACAGAAAAAGAACTTTTTTTGAAATGGAGGCATGCCCCTGGCACAGAAAAAGAACTACAGTGACTACAAGCAAACAACTAAACAAGACAATAAGGAAATAAATAAGCAAGCAATTAACGCTAGCCTATTACCACTATTACACATATTACATCCACTGCGCATCAAAGTTCGCCACCAGTGCAAATATAGGGAACAAAGCAGCATATTACATACACTGGCCGTCAAAATTGGCCACCAGTGCAAATAAACGCGGCAGCAAAACAAGTTCATAACTGAAACAACTTCAGAAGAGCTCAAGAAACGTTATCCTGGGTATCCACCATGCTGGCAATAAGCTTAGCAAGCTTATTAGCTTTGTCCTGTTTGGCGCTAAAATCCTCCAACACTTGTTGTTGCACCAGAAAGTATGCATCTGAATGCTCCAGGGACTTCCGCAGTCCTTCCGCTTCTTGTCGCAGCACAGCTGATCGATGTCTTTCAGCTTGTAGTTGAGACTCAAGAAACCGAACTGATTCAGACAGTGAATTTGAATAGCTTGTGCAAGCGGTAGTGGCCAGTAACTCGAACACTAAACCAAGACAGGACTTTGGGGTTGTCTCACTGTCTTCGAGATAGTCTTCCTTAGCTGTTTTATCAGCTTTGTTGGAGACCAACAAGGATGTGTCATTATCCTAAACCTTATCTGCATTACTTCCTTTACCATTTCTTAATAAGGAACTCTTCCCCCAATATTCTGTCGGCATTCTAAAAGAAGAAACAAGCACACACATAACAAGTTTAGCATGTACTAGTATATGAAACTCATTTCGTGAACCAGTTCATTAGTAAGGTGGACAGGATTAAACTACCAAGTATTCTATTGCCAAGTACTAGTACATAATAAAAGCATCAAACAAACATATATCTATGTCCTATGGTCACTGCATTGTCTTGCCAAATCAAAATAGAGACACGGTTCAAATCATATCAGTTCAAGACAAAGCAGCAGTGAAAGAATACAAAGCGTGGGAAACTACACGGCACAACAAGATTTCAGATGGGTACCACGGGTCTACATGTACAACAACACTATTGGCTCCGTTGTGATGCTAGTAATGTGCATGATATGAGAAGTCAACTGTATACACAATTGAGATTGAAATCAACAGAGCTACTGATAAGAGCAAGCCTGTTAAAGAAACATGTGTGAACATACCTGCTGTGCCATTGGAGTTTCGATTGGATCCTTCAATTTAAAAACAAGTTTGTATGAGTAAATACAGTGATACAAGAGCAAAGCAGTATGCACGATAGCAATCATAGTTAAAAAGGCCCGCCTAAGCGAGCGCTTAAGCGCGCCTAGGCTCTAGGCGTTGGCAAAACGCATTGCGCACAACTACGCTTAATCTCTGCATAACTGCGCATAAGCATGCGCTTTGGTCAGTAAAGCGCAAGGCGGTGGCAAAACGCACAATTAACGCC
Organism: Triticum aestivum; assembly: GCF_018294505.1. Classification (NCBI taxonomy): domain Eukaryota; kingdom Viridiplantae; phylum Streptophyta; class Magnoliopsida; order Poales; family Poaceae; genus Triticum; species Triticum aestivum. Next base: position 284,874,989 of record NC_057814.1, on the reverse strand, counting down.
TAGCGCTTTTTTGAACTATGATGGCAATGGAATCTTAAATTAGAATAGTTGTTCTTCAGGTTTAGGCACTTGTTCTACATGAACAGAGTACAGTAAGACGCAAGAATATAGTACTTAAAAATAGAAAATGAGCTCATAGACCTTACCACATTCTTGGTTCGGGACCAGTACAGAAGCGTTCCCAGTCATCGTCCAGTAAATGTGTCTCAGGAGAACGTAAGGGAATTTGATGAGTTTCTTTGCCGGTGAAGTACGTTTTCTTCAGGTAATTCCGATACTGCCACCAAGCATTCTTGAAGATAGCAGAGGTATTAGCACAGGTTACCTCATCCTGAGTTTCCAAATCGGTCCTTCTCTATAGAGAAAAATAGGAAAATTTGATGTATTATAACCATCATGGAGGTAGGATGTATGGGACAAAGCAAATTAATTGCCATGAATAACATTACTTACACATAACTCCTGGACAAACACCTGCAACTGGCATTTTCCTTCATCTTCAGTATAATATTTCCAAGATGGGAAGATACGCACGTACGATTTAACAACAGCAAATGTGATAGATGCTAAAACTACGACTAGCTGGTTGTGCTTCCTCCACAGGAATAGGCGTACTAACTGGTGGAGTTGGGGTTCGCCGTGGTAGTACTGGCCCTTTGGGCACTGGAGCTGCCTTACTAACTGCTCTTGTTTGCGAGCTATGTGGTGGAGATGGTGCTGTGTCAACAGGAACTGGGTTACTATCTGCTGGGGTTGGGGTTAGATTGGGTGAAGCTGGTTCTCTGTCCATCGCAGTAGGGGTACAATCTGCGAGAGTTTGGGTTATGTGTGGTAGGGTTGGTTCTCGTGCATGTACAACCGGGGTGCTATCTCCACCAAGAGGTAGCACTGTTTTATTTGAAGACCGTGTTTTTAGTCCGCTAGATACTGGCATCACCCGCTCCAATTCAAATGGCTGATAAACAGGAAACATAGTTGAATGTACAAACATTGTATGAGAGACAGATGCAATAGATAGTGTGGAAAAAAGAGGACATGAAATAGTTGACATGTATATTGTTTAACTAAAACGGATAGCATGACATAATTTCACATATATGATGTCTATCTAAACTGGATAGCATAGCATAACATAATTCAAAGATATGATGAATTACTAAACAGGATCGCATGACATACTTCACCTACATGTTATCTAGATAATCAGGATCGCATCATTTAATTTACATATGTGATTTATATGCTAAATAGAGGGCATTAGATATGATGTCTGAACTAAGAACATGGTGTTGAATATTGTGTATATGATGTCTAAACTATGCAATGCAAGACACCATATGCATGATATGAGCAGTATAACCGTGCCAAGTTAGAGCATACACCTCGGTGGGGGAATAGGACTGGCCATGTGTCTCTGAATCCATCTCTGAGGGGCTATCGGGACCCAACAAGAGATCTGCTTCGACGGGTAGCACTATCTGCTCTGAAGGCCTTGTTTTCACTCCAGATTTTTCAATCTCCCACCCAAATGGCTGATTCACAGGAAGAGTAGTTTAATGTACAAACATTGTCGACAAATGGAAATGTAATGAAGAAAAGGATGGGCAAGATATCATTCAAATATATGATGCCTGGTTAAACAGGATGGCATTGCACATTTCACATATATTATGGCTGGCTAAAAGACATGAGACTGCATAATTCCCATATATGATATAGAAACTAAACAGGTGGCATTACAGAACATGTCTAAACTAAGCAGATGACATATATGATGTCAAAAGTAGGCACTGCAAGGCAACATATGCATGATATGACTAACATCATCATGCCAAGGTAGAGCAAACACCTTGGGGGGTAAATAGGAGTGGTCAGCGGCGTCTGAATCCGCCTCAGAACAGATATCTTCCTCTGGATTACAATCTGGAGAGGGGTGGGGAGGGTTTGCCATTGAACCCACCATGGAGCGATGTCTGCATGACATTGTATTGCCGCGCAAAACTCTTCTCTTTTTCTCTACATGTTCAGCATGACTGTGTACAATATCTGACATGCATACGAAAAAATATGGTGAGATTATGTAAGGAGAGCATGCAGAAATTTAGAGTGATGGTAACAACCAGTGGATGGATCCAAAAATAATGATAGCAGGCTGATGATTGCTTTAATTTAATAAAAAGACAGATGATGATTGCTTTACTATTTGTTTCCCACCCAAGATGAACAACATAGGCATACCCTAGGTGAACCAGATATTAGACAGAGATACTATTCATTGCTTCCTCGATATGTGCCCCACAACTAATTTAGAACTCAAGTTTGAACATTAATTTGGACCTGACTTGGAGTCCAAGAGGTGAACAGGACGATAAAGTAGCAGGTAATTTTAAGCAATGCATAACATAAGCAGAAACAAAAGAGTGCGACCTCTCTTGTGGACCCGTGTACTCCTCAGGTTCATCTGCTGAGTCGATGATGGTGATGCCGTTGCGGTGGGTGCCGGCGGCAGGGAAGGAGATCTGAGGCGGTGAAAGACGGTCAGGAGTCGTGATGTCTGGTTTGGTGGATGTTTTTGTCGATGGAGCAGCTCAGGTGAGGTGGACGACGTCGCGGCAGGAGCAGGACAAACCACACAAAGTTCCCTTCGACACCTACCTGTAACTGAAGTAATTCTGTAAGGGCTCATTTGGCTTGCATGATTCTAAAAACGCAGGGATAGGGAAAACACCGGAATAGGATAGGAATGCACATGGTAAAGAGACATTTGTAAACACAGGATTTCTATCAACTTGGGTGTTTGGTTTACAGGAATTGGAAGAGCAGAGGAATGCAAAGAAACATGGCCAAAATAAAGTGAAACCATATGAAAGCGTGTATAGTTAGAATGTTATTCTGCCACTAATGCACTTGGTCTTGTTTTCATGCATAGGATTTTGAAAAGTAGGTCCAGGTGGATGTTTTGCTTCATTCCTTTCAACAAAATGCATGAATAATTGAATAGTAGAGTGCCATTGGAAAATTCCCTATTGCTATGTTTTTCCGTTGAACCAAAATAGCCCTAATGGATCGACATGAATGTATAGTAATAAGTGATGCAACAAGTGTACAACCTCTTTGCCGTAGCCGTGTCGACCTCAGCATCATTGGGTTGGTCGCTGAAGCAGTTGAGGCAGAGGTGGCTGTCGGAGGTGTGGAGGAAGATCTGAGGAATCTGTAGACGGCGTCCAGGGCACTGCTCTGTTGTGATGGATCGTTCTGTCATTGGAGCAGCTCCGGTGAGCCGTAAGATGTCAAGGCTGAAGCAGCACAAGACAGACATCGTCAATCTCAAGTGGGATTCTAATAGCATCTCCAATAGATGATGTAAAATAGATGTAAAATTTACATCACCAAAAACCACCTGACTACAACAGATGAGGTAAGAACTGTTGACTCTGAACTTAATTGTCGAAACTGAAATTTACTATGGAATCTGAATGTTACTGTCGAAACTGAACGCAATGGTAGCAGAGAGGCACTTGACATGTAGTTTAGGGAGGGCCTGCAGTTCATCTTCAACCTACACCCTCCTGAGCCGCCAGCCACCACTGGCCGAACCGCCGGCCCCAGCACCGCCTCGCCGCCCCAAAACAACTCGCCGCCGCCGGTCCGCCATCGCCCCGGCCAGCCCTCTAGGCCCCCTGCCCCCACCCTGAACCCTAAGATAGATAGTGGGGTACCTCTCCGGCGAGCCCCCGTCCCTGCTACGGGTGTTCTTCCTTAACTCCGGCGAGCCCCCCCCCCCCCACCCCCTGAAAATTGACTGACCCAAAAGTCGATTCAGTCGACTGAAGTGTAGCTAAATCGGAGCAGAGCAGCAGCACGAGCGAGGGGGAGACAAGCAGCAGTAGCGCGAGCGAGAGCCGAAGCAGCAGCAGCTGGGCAAGCGAAGAATCGAGCAAGAGCCGGAGTAGCAGCAGCAGCAGCGGAGCGAGCGAGAGCCGGAGCAGCAGCAGCAGATCCGGCTGGTATGGACGCCGCCACCGAAGGGGCCTCGCACTGGGGGAGAGCCGCCGTGGAGATGTCGCCCGCGGCACCGGCTTCAAGGTAGCCGCTCCATGGGGTGCGGGATGGAGCACCGTCGCAGCCGGGAGGTCGAGTTAAGGAGAAGGTGTGATGCGATGAGTGTACAACCTCTTTGGTGGCGCCGAGTAGGCCTCGGCTTCATCCGAGGAGTCGGTGAGGATACTGCGGTTCCGGTGAAGCAGGTTAAGGCGGTGCTGTGGGGATGGAGCAGCCGCGATAGACGAGGCGATCATCGGAGCAGCTCCTTGGAGGTGAAGGACAGGGTGGCTGAACCGGCGGGACGACGAGATGGACGACGGATCCTCATCCGGGGAGGTGGACGAGGGACGTCAAGCTGTTGCGGTGGACGACGTCATCGGGGAAGAGGCTCCGGCTGAGCAGCGGTGAGGTGGAGGACAGAGGAGGGTGGGGTTTCGCGGCTGGAGCGGAGAGGTTATGGCGGCCTGGGATTTCGAATGGCAAAAAGGAGGCGATGGGAGGGGGTGAACCATGACTTAGGGACGCGCTTGTCCAAAATGTAGGGTGTGTTACAAAAGTACCCCCCACCGATTTGAACTAGCGGCCCTTTCGGCTCAGGGTTAGAAGGGGGATTTCGCGTGTCGGGATTTGGCAGCTGGAGGGAGTTTTCGCGCGCGTTGTAATTTCGGGATAGCAAGGCGCGGGTTGTGAAGGCGCCAGTTTTGGGAGCACGATATCTGAATTTTCGGGATATAACAAGGCGCGGGTTGAATTTTAGGGACAAGCCTAACGTGTAATATTGTACTTGTACGTACCAAATCAATTCGCACTTCCCTCAACCAAAAAGAAAACGAAAAAAATAAAACTATTCACACCACACAAAGAGAGAGTCTTGCCCCGTTTTACTATAAAAATGCTATTCAAAGCTACTCCCTCCTTCCATCTATATAGGGCCTAATGCGTTTTTCGATGCTAACTTTGACCAAATATTAGAGCAATAATATATGACATGCAACTTACACAAAGCACACCGTTAAATTCGTCTGTGAAAGGTTCTTTCAATGATATAATTTTCACATTGTGCATGTCATGTACTATTAATCTTGTCAATAGTCAAAGGCGGTCTTAAAAAACGCATTACGCCCTATATAGATGGAAGGAGGGAGTATGAATCCATGTTATGTCCAATTAAATTTTTTCGCTTGCTGTATAATGCATGTAACCTACTCATACCAACATTTTAGTGCATTCCAAATGTCTATACTACCGCTGCAATTCGAACTGAATTTGAATTCGTTTCTCTATTTCAATAAGAATCTACAATCATGATTGTTGCCAACTTCAACCATCATTCGTGTATTACCTTAATAACACACCACATGATTACTATAGAGATAGATATGAACTATGTGTACTACATGAACTCGAATTCTATTTTTTGAATACACTTGATGTTGATTCCAAATAATAGTACATTTGATGTACTAACTATATATTCATAATCTAAACCATGTTCCATACGTACACCGTGTTTATCACACATAGTATAGTGCCCCGCCCCCTACATTATGACAAGTATTTAGACCTGAGCTGCAAAAGCCACACATTAGCCCAAATTATGATCAATGTTCTATATATTATACGTAGTACTAGCAAGATGCCCATGCGTTCCACAGAACATCAACATGATCAAGGGGAGGCCTAATTTGCAAATATGGAGAGGGGTGTGGGTATCTTTTTTCAAAATTGCCATAGTTTCCTTCCTATCCGTCAGATATAAATCGGACGGCCTATATTGCAGGATGGCAGGCACACCATCATCAACAACTCCGTTTTTTATAAGAGTAGAGATAAAATATATTATATGTAGTATAACATGTTCATAACCACACCATGTGTATCACCGTTATATATATTCACACATGCGTCGGTTTAAAACACTATGATAAATTCTTCAAATATCCGAATTCGCTTTTTATAATGAAGTATGATCTCTATTCGTCTTTTACACCCACACAATCCTCTTATCTTTGTAGCTAGCGCTAACTTTCTCTCGTGCATGCACACGCCCGCATCCCTCTCACCCTCCCTCAGCATTCTCTAGCTCCATCGCGCAAATTCGTCTTTTCACTTTAGGTCGTTCACCCACGGTGTGTGTAGGCCCCCCAGCTCCTTCTTTACGGCACACATCGATCGATATGCCTCTCTAGCCAGGTGTGCCTAGCACAAACACAAGCTTCCCCTCTTCTCTTATCACCGTCCATGCCTCACTCCCACCACTCTTTTCATCGATCTCGTACTCGCACACTCCTTCCCCCTCGATATAGTATGACTCTCGCACCACCTCCTAGATGCATCCCTCTCTCTCTATCCTTCTCCCCGTGCCTCATTTGCTTCTAACACACACATGCATGTATACCGATCGATCTCCCAACATATACCTAGGTCGACTTTAACTATTCCCCCCCCATCGATCGACGTACCTCACAAGTTATGTCTCTCCTTTCTCTGACAAAGGACGATTGATCTTCCTATGTAGTTATGTCTGCTTACCACAGCCATATCGTCCCCCCTCATCATTCGTGCATGCCTCCTGACCCGTCTCTCACACGCACGTGCACAGACAGGCAGCCATCCCCTCTCTTATTGATATTGCAGGCGTGCCCTCCGGTTGTCTAGCAAGCCTATCCCACCATTTGTTAGAAGCAACTCCACTACCACCCCCTCCAACACTCTAGCTCTGTCTCTCTCCCAACCTTATTCCTCTCCTACACATATGCATGGATGCCGATCGATCTCCCTTAATACATGAGGTAGATCGATCTCCCTTAATACATGAGGTAGGCCTCTCTCCTCCTCCACACATATACCAGCCATTGTACCTCTATAGTTAATTAGGCCTCCCTCCCCCCCCACCACACACCGATAGTCGAGCACTGTAGGTAGGTATCCATGCCACAGAGACAAACTGCACCTGTCCCCTCTCACGTTCCAGTAGGCCAGCCACTCTATATCTTTGACGTGGGCACACACAAATTCGATGGCACTCTTTATCGATCGCGCGCGCACACACACACATCATCCCTCTCTTCGATTCTATGGACACCTCAAGCCGATACCTCCACTCTCTTCTTGTAGATCGCCCCCTCTATATATATGATATATCCAGGACTCTATTTCACACACATTGCATATGTTACATTTTTTGATTGACCCCCCCCCCAAAAAAACTCTCACGAACCCACACACTATATCTCTCTACGTTTGTATCTCTCTCACACAACCCCACGTAGGTGGTGTACGTATACAAGAAGAGAATAGGTGCACCGTGCACGTACTCACGCTTCGTGCCCAGCCACACCCGCGCGGGTACACGGTGGAGCTCATTTCTGTACGAAATGGCAGCCCACGTGCTAATTTGAACGCGTGTAGCGGTTGTTTACCTACGGAGGTCGTGTACCACGCGTGCACGAAACAAAGTTCGACTTGATGCGTTGGCGCGTTATTTTTAAATAAAGTTATATCGCTCAATGGCACGTACACAGAATATAAAACGATTTTTATGGAGAAAAAGGTAGTCCGCTCCACTATATACAATGGAGCCTGCCTGCCTGGTTTGTCTCTCTTCAGAGTATCTCACACAAGGCTGCGGTGGCCTCTCTCTCTCTCTCACCGTTGGTCACTGATCCGGCCGCATCCCGTCCGCCGGCGGAAAGGGAGGACGTGCATCGTTTCTCCGTTCGACGGCGCCGAGGCAGCACGTCCCGATCTGCGGTACACGCCGTTCTCTCTGACCAAGCTCCGGCGCGGTAGGGCCTACGCCACCTGCTCGCTGCCGCAGTATGGGCAGATTCCGCCCGCCGCCGCTCACCTAGTTACATCCCGACGACCTCCAGGTATCCCCTCCGGCCTTGCTCCACTGCCCGTCTTCCCACGTCGCTGCATGTGGATCTTCCATAGTTCTTTGCCCAAAACGTAGCTCGTCCGGCGTACTTTCCATATTGCAATCTCGTCCTCACACCGTTTTAGACAAACACAACCGTGTTGTTATCTTCCCTTAGGACAAGGAATATGCTTCTTTTTTGTCGTCGCATGTGTCATCAACTGTTATTGGCCAGTAATTGTTTCCTTTCTACCTCTTTTTTGCAAACAGGGCTATCCATTTCACCTCGTTGCTATTGCGACCTTTTGGTGAACTGCACAAATCACTTTTTTCTTAAGAGTGTTTTGTGCAGTTGTACCAAAATGTCACACGGGCAACGTCTCTACATTTCAGTGCGACTGCACAAAGGGAGATTGGTTTTGCTCTATCCTCCTCATCCAACTCCGAGCCTAATCTTCTCCAACTAGTTAGTCTTAAGAGAGACTGCAAAGGTGACCGGCTTCTATTTGTGTGTTTATTGTTTCATCAGCAGTCCTCTATTATCGTAATCACACTTAATATCTTTGGAACAGGGACGCTCAGCTCTATTTTAGTGGAACTGCACAAAATGATCGGAATGTTGCATGCTCCAGACAGCTACTTTTTTCCCAACATGCCTTGTTGATTTAGACAGAGCTGGGGGGACGTTGCTGCCAATGAAAGCATGGATCAATTTTAATTTAACACCTTCTCACAACTTTGTCTTCAGTTGTGATGTAAATATTAGCTCTGATCTGCTAATAATTGAGATGCATTAGCAAGGAAGTTAGTTTTTTATTGTTTCCGAAAGAGCATCGATGGCAAGACACACGAAACAAAAGCTGAAAGCTCACACCATTGTACAATTTCATGTCGCTGGAAAATTATTTGTATAGTACGTCAATTATGTAAACAAATGCTGGAAGCTTGATAGCATTGCCAGAAGCCTCTTCGGCATCCGGGTCCATGTGCCATGCACAAAATTATACTCCTTCGTTCCTAAATATTTGTCTTTTTACAAATTTCAAATGGGCATATTTTAGAGTGTAGATTCACTCATTTTGCTTCGTATGTGTACTCCCTCCGTTCCTAAATATTTGTCTTTCTAGAGATTTCAACAAGTGACTACATACGGAGCAAAATGAGTGAATCTACACTCTAAAATATGTCTATATACATCCGTATGTAGTAGTCCATTTGAATCTCTAAAAAGACAAATATTTGAGTAGTCACTCGTTGAAATCTCTAGAAAGACAAATACTCCGGAGTATATTTAAGAACCGAGGGGGTAGTGCACAGCCGCATGGGAGACTCAGCCCGGTCGTTGCGCCGCATTAATAGTGAGTAATGAGCAGTCAAATCATAAGCCCCACCTTTCCCACTGTAAGTTGCTCGGAAGAAGCAACCATCAATACGCTCTTCTTTGAATCCGCTCATACTACTCCATCCGTCACTGTTTATAGAGCGCGCTTCAGAAAAAGAAAAAATCTCTGGGACCAAGGCGACTAGCGATCGGCCTGAAAAATAGCATTGGTAGTTATAGCACGGCGTCTATTACTAGAGGAAATAATGCGTACACACATGCATGCAGTGCTTCCACCCCGGGTACACACATGCATGCACTTACTCCACTCCGTAGTACATCGAGAGAAAATTGTGGACTTGATTGCGGTTACCACGCCCTAATTAATTGAGCATTAAACCAAACGCGTCTAAAGTCTCTCTGGTGGTGGAAATGCATTGAGAGAAATGCATCATAATGAAGCGCGCCCTGTAAACTGTGACGGAGGGAGGAGTAGTATGAAGGTGCAAAACCAAGTACGCGTATGGCCAGTCGGTCAACGCACCTCCTCTTGGCATATCACTGACATGTGGGACCGGAGTGTGAGCAAACCGATCTCAATTGATGGCAAAATGGCCAACCCGCCGTTCCTTGAGAGAGACGAGGAGCGAGAACACACAGACGGGCTCGCACGGAGGCCAAGATATATTCGAGCATGGTTGATCGATATCATCATTACATGTTGGGCTGCCGTTTTCCGCCCTTCTCCGGAATAAATGTGTACTTTATCAGAGATTAAAAAAATAAGAGTACAGAGGCTCCACCATGCGGTTCTAGTAGTAGTACTACTCGTACTACTAAACCTTGCGCTTGGCTCTTCGCCTCTTCGTGAAGTCGAACAATGATGGTACTCCGCATGTTCGGTACTACAGTGTATGCCTCTGGCAATCTGACACCGAATGAACTGATGCATGTCCACCGCCTGGGCAAGGGTAGGTTGCATTAGTCAAAAGGCGTAAGCGAGCTTCACCTTGTCCTGCAAGCTTCTCCTCGTTCTGCGAGTTGACGGGACACACCAAAAAGTAGTGCTAGTCCATACTCCCTCCTTTCCGGTTAATATGGCTTAATCTTTTTTGCGGGTAAATGAGAGAGCTTTATTCATATATAAGCATTCTTAGGACGATCAGCCAAGACACTGGCACTAGGAAGCGAGGTACCCCGCAAAAAAAGAAAGTAGGAAGCGAGGTGTTTCATCAAGCCAGCTCTCGGCCACATTCAAAGTGCACAAGCACGGTCGCACAAAGATGCGCCGCAAGGTTTGCTGACCTGTTTACATGCTGAATAACAAAAAAAGAGGAAATATTACCGAGCGCTCCTATTTGTAACAGGATATGAGCCAGAATTAAGCGAGAATTGTGGCGAGTGTTCCATGCAATCAACTTCCATTATCACATGCGAGAACCCTCGAAGAGAACCAAATGTGTTGAAGATTGCTTTATCACATTTTAAAAATATAATAAGAGTGCAGACGCTCCTCCATACCGGTTCCTAGTACTAGTATAGTACATACTTCTATAGACTATAGTAGTAGTACTAGTACTAGTAAACTTTGCGCTTGGCTGTTCGCCTCTTCGGGAAGTCGAACAATAATAGTACTAGTATAGTGTATGCTTCTGGCAATCTGACACCGAATTAACTGTTGCACGTCCACCGCCTGAGCGAGGGAGAGCTTGCATTAGTCAAAAGTTTCTCCTTGTCCTGCGAGCCACCGCGCGCAAGCTTCTCCCGTCCTGCAAGCTTCTCCTTGTTCGGCAAGTTGACGGGACACAGCAAAGTAATGCTAGTCCATACTGCCTCCTCTCCGGTTAATATGGCTTAATTTCAAACGAGATAAATACACTGTCTGTCACTGTATATTTGTAAAAATACGGTCAGTGGACTTCATAATACGCTCATTGCGCTCAATATATACATTTTCCGGTGTTTATACGGTCACTAGCTCACCCTGGCTGAGTATGTGTGTGCATGCACGTGTAGGTTGAGCACTTGAGCGTGACCGTGTGTGTTCCGTCGTGTGCTCGGACATGCATGCATTAGGGCGTCGCGCGCGTTTTTGCGTCCATGTGTACGTGTGACTGTTGCATACACGTAGGGGGAGTACGTGTAGGGGCCACTAAAGGAGCAGTCAAATCACACAGTAAGTTAGTCGGAAGAAGCAACCATCATTTCACTCTTCAATGACACGTACGCAATATAAAATGGTTGATATGGAGAGAAAAAGAAAACCACTATATATACACTAGCAGGAGCCTAAGCTACAAGCCTGCTTGCTTGGGTTGCTCTCTTCACAAGCATAGAACGACGGTGGCCACACCGCTGGTCACATATCCGGCCTGATCCCGCAGCTGGGGGAAGGGAACAATGTTCTGCGTAGACGCGGTCGACATCGGCGAGGGAGAAAATCCACAGTCGGTGCGTCCCAATCGGGGGTCACCGCGGTATGGGCCGATGCCGCGTCCCAACCGCCCTTCTAGCTACAGCCCGACGTCCCAGGTAGTCCATCTTCCTTTTGGAGCCGGCTTGCTCCACTGCCGCAGCTCCCCACGTAGCTCCATCTCCATGTCGATCTTTCTCTACTTCTACCGGCTTCTACTTGTGATGAGTTTATGTCTCATGAACTAGTGCCAGTACTATTATTCCAATCACACTTCTTCAATATCTTTGCCATCAGGGATGCTCAGCTCGATTTTAGTGGAACTGCACAAAAGCACCGTATGATCCGAGGGTGCCAGCCGTCTTTCCTTCGACAGGTTCTACCTGGCCAGGAAATTAAATCCTGTTTAGGGTTTAGGGTTTAAGTCGTAGTGACCCCATCAGTAGTTTTTCTTTCGTACACGCTCTCACAACTTTTGTCTTTAGTTGTGAAGTAAATATTGGCTATGATCTGTGAATCATTGAGATGCATCAGCATGCGTGTTAGTTTTCCTTTGTATTTGATGGAATGTTGTAACGGGGCAACCTTGGAGTAGGAATGAAAATGGAGTGGAAAGTTTCCGTTTTTCCGGAGAAAAAATGGAAACGGAGAGAAACCAACAATTCGTTTCGTTGGATCGCGCCATCGAGCAAAACCAACGTTTAAATCACATCTGTCGCATTCGTGTCTCACCCTCCTCCACGGCACGACCCCACACATTCGCTCGGCATGCCACTCACCGCAAACCGAGTATACGATAACTTTCCCGCCTGCTTGTCGACGGATCGCTCCATGGAGTACTAGTACTACTAGAAGAGATTGACGAGTTGGGGGAGGACAGCTAGCTGTAGCACGGACTCCCAAGAACTTTTTACATGCATGTTGTGGCCGGCTATTCCGACCTTTGAATGCGGAGCAGTCGCATGCACCAGGAAGCGGCGCGGGCAACGCTCTCTTGGTCGGCGCGCTGCTTCAATGACGGCGCCAGTGAGAGGTCGCGTCTGCTCTGGCCGGGCATGAATGCGGCACTGACCGTTTCGGGTGGGTAGCACGCGCGGGTGATGAAGAGGGTTCGGCTTGGTCAGGAGCGGCCGTGGCAGCGGTCCGGACGCCCGCAAACAAGAGATGTCGTACGTTAATATTGCCGCGTATATAATTAACAACGTAAATAATGTGCCAGTTGGACAAATATGATTGGAGATGGAGATGGAAATGGAATTTTACATAAACACGGATATGCATGTCTATGTCTATGTGTGTGTGCACGACGACTCTCGCGACCTGGAAGTGGCGGCGTGTTTTTGATCGAGTTTTCTTTCTTGGTACGTTAAAAAATTGTCCACCAGTTTTCGTTTCTTTTTTCCGGGAACGCACGTATTCTATTTAAAACCACTGCTTTGGGGAGATTGTTTTACTCCATTATAACCTCTTGTTTGATAGAGTTTCTCGCGTCTCGCTCTCTCACCCTCTCCATATCAAAACAAGATGACAGTGTCCACACTATCTCTCTCCTCATCGGTGGTCACAGATCCGGCCGAATCCCGTCTGCTGCGGGAGGTGAGGAGGTGCAGCGTTGATGTTGTCGCCGTCGGCGATGGAGGAAGCCGCGCACCGTCCTCTCGGAGCCGGCGCTGGCGCGGATGAAGGTCCTTCGCGCCCTTGTTCGCTGCCGTCGTGTGGGTAGATCCCGCCCGCCCGCCTAAGCGACATCTAGCCCACCTGAGGTACAACTTCTTGTACTGGTCCAGCTCCCCAGGTCGCTGCATGCGGGTTTTCTTCTATGCGACTACTCCCCAGCTCCCCATGTATAGTAGCTAGGGTTCGTCAGCTGGTCCAACATCACCTACTATTATAGAGGAAATGCCACTTGAAAAGTTGTCTTGATTTATGCCTCGGTGGAGGTATACATGTTGTTTCGACAAAAAGTACATGGTGGTTGTGCGGTCATTGTCCATATGCTCCTATTGCTGCTGCTAATCTAATACTATCACTGGTTAAATGAAGAAATGCTTTTTTTCTCGGGTATCCTGGTTTAGTTCCCATCAAGATAATCATGATGCTTCTGTTTGTTGGTGTACTTTTCATAATTCTTATTGACAATTGAGATGTCGTTGTTAATCTTGTAAAACAAAGTAACAACACTATATCCCTTTTTTATATTTTTGGAAACAGCGATGCGTATCTCCATACCCGGGCATGTCTTCCTCAATTTTAGTGGAACTGCACAAAATTGGATGGCCATTGTTGTTCCGCCTCACTGTCCTCTGCCACGTGGTTCTTCCTTCCTCGAGCTTGATTACTGAGAAGAAACAGACCACAGTGAGGATTTGTCGAACTTCATAGGTGCCTCACCCAAACTTGATGCCAAATGGATGATGCATCACCACGATGACCTATCGATGCTCATGGTTGCGCCTCATGGTTGCGTCGGCTGGTGAAGCTGATCGATTTTCAATGAAAAACAAGATGTCTTCCATCAGTGCTCTTTGCTTGTTACCCACAAAGATGATATCCTTCGTCAGTTCACCTTGGTTGCGTTGGAGACGCAGTCGTCTTTCACGTTGGTGCAATTTTATCACACAATTGGCTATGAACCAAATGTTTCCTCAAAGAAGGATCGACGTTGGTACTAAGAGCATAAGTTTTGTATTGATTTCTAAGCCTTCTCACAACTTTGTCTCCAGCTCCCCTGTAATTTTATTTGTCCAGCTATTAACTTTGATTAAAAAAATGGTGTGGACTAAAAACCCGGATGGACGTAGTAGCCCTCCATTTTTATTTACTCCGCATATTAGATTTGACTGAAGTCAAACTTTGTAAAGTTTGACCAAGTTTAGGCCGAACACAACAAACCATAATTATTAGAGAGGGCAAACTGTACATACTCTCAAACCTTTCCGATAATTGAAATTAAAATTCTTTATTTGTACACACTCTCACACGTTTCCGATAATTTGGCGCATGTGTGGTTGTTCACTTAAGGGAGGGTAGTGTACCGCACGTGAAGGACAGGAAGTGCGACCAGGACGCGTGGATCGTTAGTTCATCGGAAGTACTCCCTCCGTTCCTAAATATTTTTCTTTCAAGTGGTTTGAAATGGACTACCATATACGGATGTATATAGACATTTTTTACAGTGTAGATTCACTCATTTTGCTCCGTATGTAGTCATTTGTTGAAATCTCTAGAAAGACAAATATTTAGGAACAGAGGGAGTAGTAGTTTTCTTCACTGGTACGTTAAATAAAGAGTTTCGTTTCGTACTTACACAATTTAAAATGATTGTTATGGAGAGAATAAGAAAACCACTCCACTATATATTAGTCGTATACACGAGTACTATATGGACGCAGCTTCATTGACTTTAGTGCACCTGCCTTTGGGTTTATGACAGGTGGGCCCAAAATGTGGCCCACCTGTCATACAGCCAAAAGCAGGTGCAGTTAAGGCACCGGAGCTCAGTCCGTACTACAGTATATATATAAGCTGGAGCCTCAGTGCTTGTTCGCTAGGGTTTGCACTCTCCACACTCTCGCCGCACTACATATATATATACACGCTGGAGGCTCAGCGTTCCTTTGCTAGGGTTTGCTATATTCATAGTCTCTCACCCTCTTCACCAGATCTAAACAAGACTGCGTTGTGGCCTCTGTCTGTCTCACCCCCCTCACAGCTGGCGAAGGAGGCGTCCGGATCCCGTCGCACCGGGAAGGGGAGGGAGGTGCAGCGTTCACTCTATCGCCTTCGGCGAGGGAGGCAATCCACTGCCGGCTGTGCTTTTCTCTTTCACCCAGCGCCTGTGCGGGAGGGCCACCGACCCCTTCTTCCTCGCTGCCGTACGTAGTGTGGGCAGATCCGACCTCCCGCCGCACGCCTTGCCACATCCCGACGACCCTAAGGTATAAGTTTCTTTGAAACCGTCATTGGTCTAGCTGCATGCGGATCTTTTTCGATTCTGTAGTCGAATCTAGGTCTTGGTTCAAAGAGGAAAGAAGGGTGCGGTGGGGTGGAGCATGAATCTAGGACGTGGTTCAATGAGGAAAGGAGGGAGGGAAAGTAGTATAGACTAGCTATCCAGCCGCTTTGTTGGTCGAAAAGGGAAAAAGGGGGTAACCCAGTACACACATCTGTAAGGAACCGAACTCTTTGTTGAAAAGGGAAAGAAACTGGGGGGTCGGGTAGTTTGTGCAGGACTAGATTTGCTGCCCTCACATAGGAAAAAGTTTCAAAGAGAACAAATATGGGACCAACGCAGATATGCTGCTTGGCTACATACTCTGCATCACCCATTTATACGTGTGGACGCACATGGTGCTGGCATGTCCCATGTCCCATCCACATGATCGTGCAGTGTGTTTTGAGATGTTGTGCTACTTGTATTGGTACTGTTTTAAATAAATGTTGAATTGAAGCTATTGTATTGCTCTCTTTTCCCATTAAGTAGGGAACAAAAATGGTACCAACCCAGACATGATGCTTGTTGCTTTGTTACAACAAACTCTGCATCACCCCCTTTATAAGTAGATGGAAGCACATGGTGTTGTTGCGCCCACTCGCCCCTGGAACTGTTTATGCTTTTTCTTAATCTAATGCTGATGGTAAAATTAAGCAATGCCACTCTCAGAATTAACTACTGAACTATTTTAAGAGAATTTCTCTGTTAATATGAATCAATGCAACCGTTTTAGAAATGCTACTGTCCTATACTTTGTTTTCCATCAAGATAAGGTAGATGCTTCTTTTTGTGGCCGCATGTTTCATCCTCCTTTATTGGCAGTAATTGTTTCCTTTTTTGCCTCTGTTAAATCAGGGATATCTATTCAACTTGTTGCTATAGCAAACTTAAATGTCACACCGGCGACTTTACTTGATTTCAGTGCAACTGCACAAAACGAGATTGGATTTCCTATTCGTGTTGGCAGATTCGTACGTGATCTTGTGTGCGTCATGACAGGTTGGTACTTGCCTTCATCCACATGATCGTGCAGTGTGTTTTGAGATGTTGTGCTACTTGTATTGGTACTGTTTTAAATAAATGTTGAATTGAAGCTATTGTATTGCTGTCTTTTCCCATTAAGTAGTGAACAAAAATGGGACCAACCCAGACATTATGCTTGTTGCTTTGTTACAACAAACTCTGCATCACCCCCTTTATAAGTAGATGGAAGCACATGTTGTTGTTGCGCCCACTCTCCCCTGGAACTGTTTATGCTTTTTGTTAATCTAATGCCGCTGGTAAAATTAAGCAATGCCACTCTCAGAATTAACTACTGAATCTTATTTCAAAACTGCAACACTTGTTAGGGATTGGCGGGATTACCATTTTTGTGGCCGCATGTTTCATCCTCCTTTATTGGCCAGTAATTGATTCCTTTTTTGCCTCTGTTAAAACAGGGATATCTATTCAACTTGTTGCTATTGCGACATTTTGCTTCGCTTAATTTTGGTGGAACTGCACAAAATGAGACCGGATTTCCATATATGTGTTGAGATCTCTTTTAGATCTTCCTCAGGAGTTGTTTCAAATCTTGGTCTTGAAAGGTCAGTACCTACTTTCCTCAGAATTAACTACTGAATCTTAGTTCAAAACTGCAACACTTGTTAGGGATCGGCGGGAGTACCATTTCTGTTAGGGATCGGCCGGAGTACATGTTTAAGAAATGTATTGTTCAGATAATGTCTCTGTTATTATATATCAGTTACAGTGTTTTACAAATGGTACTATCCTGCTTTGTAGTTCTTTCTACATGTTTAACCAAGGTATTGTTAAGATAATGTCTCTGTTAAAATGAATCAGTCGCATTGTTTTAGGAATGATACTTTTCTGCTTTGTCGTTCTTTATACATGTTGAAACAAGGCATTGTTAAGATAATGTCTCAGTTAATATGAATGAATCACACTGATTGAGAATTGCTACTCTCCTGCTTTGTTTCCCATTAAGATAAGGTAGATCAGTAGATGTTTTTCTTCTGGGAGTACAAGTCATCAACCGTTATTTCTCAGTAATTGTTTCCCTTATACCTATTGTTGCTTACAGGGATATCAAAATTAAAGCTCGGTTTTATTCCGACTTTGATTTTAGTTGAACTGCACAAAAGGAGCCAATGTGTCTAAGGCAAACTGCTGCATTAGTGGGTCCAGTTGGTCTTACCACTTTGCAGAAAGAAGCAGTCACTGTTTGCGCTACATTACACAAGGAATGATCGAGAAGCTTTACAGAGTATTAGTAGACGCTGGTGACATGACTAGTCTGCAGAGAGCATAGGAAACTCTACAACACGTGGAGTGCACTGGGCAAAAAGTGCCCAAACAAGTACAGGAAGCCAGGACAGGACTCCAAATCTGTCAATGTCATTCTAAGCAACAATGATGGGGCATCTGGGTATGGTAATCTGTTTACCGTACTTTCAGTTTGTTAGTCCACCGATTGGTGGGTTGACACTGGGGCCAATATTCATGTGTGTGCTGCTGTGTCTTTGTTTTCTTGCAGCATATAAATACGATATCCACAGGGATGCTCAGCTTGATTTTAGTGGAACTGCACAAAATGTCCAGATGGTTTGTGTCCTCCATAATACTTCATCATGCACAATACATCGAATGGTTCTCTAATCATTCGTCGTCACCTTGAGCCACCGGACTATATGTTTGAATGGTGCTGCCAGCGTCGGCCATTAAGAAGGGTAAGAAGAAAGACAAAAAGAGAGATGGCTGCTTTACTTGTGGTTCAGAGGAACACTGGGCAAACAAGTGCCCAAACAAGTACCAAGAAGCCAGGACAGGACTCCAAGTCTGTCAATGTCACTCTAAGCAACAATGATGGGGCATCTGGGTATGGTAATCTGTTTACCGTACTTTTAGTTTGTTAGTCCACCGATTGGTGGGTTGACACTGGGGCCAATATTCATGTGTGTGCTGATGTGTCTTTGTTTTCTGGCAGCATATAAATACGAAATCCACAGGGATGCTCAGCTTGATTTTAGTGGAACTGCACAAAATGTTCAGATGGTTCGTGTCCTCCATAATACTTCATCATGCACAATACATCGAATGGTTCTCTAATCATTCGTCGTCACCTTGAGCCACCGGACTATCAGATGACAAACTGATGACAAACCCTGCCCGTTCCACAATCATAGGCATTACATATTTTGAATGGGAAAAGCTTGTCAAAGTTGACATTAGTTTAATATATTGGAATTGGAAAACCTTGTCAATTTTTGCTCATTGATGTTAGCCAGAAGACATGCATTTGATATTTTTGAGTGGGACGCCCTTTGCTGTGAGCAACGTCGATCGTTTTTCCTATTCCTGTCTTCAGTTCAGAAGTAAATATTTACTCTGCTGAGATGCATAGTCACATGAATGTTGACTTATGTAAGATATTTTAAGAGTTTGTTCTGAATATTGTCTATGTAATGCCAGGCCTTGTGTTTGATTGCAAAGTTGAGCTTGGAATGTTGTGGCATGCGGCATCACGAGCTGTTCACCGTGCCTCCTGAGAATAATGCTTCGTATTGTTTTGCATGTCGATCTAATGCCAGTGATTTGCTTGTTAGGAAGATCATCCTCTTCTGTTGTTTCCGTGCTTAAGAAGTTCATCGTCTTATGTTTCATTCATAGCCTATACGACAAGTCGGGTAGGTTAGACGTGAAACCATATGATCTTCCGACCAACTCATCATCTTAGGCCGTGATTGGATCGTCGTTTTCCAACCAAAACCGCTTGTAAAACTGACGCTTGTAAATAAAAGCAGATGGTCTCGGGCGAAGCGCTTGGTTGGTCGATTTCGACTAGTAAAATATACACTGGTCTCTCAAATTACACGCGTAACCCGCCGGTTTTACTTACAGACCTCGGGCCCTCGGTTTCATTACGCCTGTATTTTACGCGTTGTTTCCGATGACGAGTAAATTACACTTGTATCTTAATACAGGTGTGAAATAAACCAGAGCTCCCAAGCGCGGCCTTACCGTTTCATGCCGTCTCAGTCTCTCGAAGGTGCTCATAGGTGTCCGATGATCCTGGCTTCCTGAATGAGCAGCGGGCGCTGTATCAGACCATCCGTAGGGCCCGCGAGGCCCTCTCCGTCGTCCTTCGAGTTGTTGCGCTCGCCGTGGCACCGAGCATTGTTAACATGGTCAATGAACATGAGGATTTAGGAGATGACTTTATTTTGACTGGATGACAGTAGGGACCCACTAGGGCCATAGCCGTACGTACGCAAGTGCCTCCTTATTATGTACAACTATATTTTTTTTGCTTCCTCCTGGTTTCCTGACATCACGGTCCCACACCATTGTCAACCTATGTAGTCAATATAAACGAGAGAATTGCACAAGGTGCGGCCGACAGCTGGGACCAAGCAGCTCGAGCAGTATTTGTGTTTTTGAGGCGTGAGCACTGCAGAGTTTTTCTTGGCGATGTTTTCGTTGTTGTTCAGAGGAGAGCAGGGTATTAACTGGGCGGGTTGTGGCCCGTCTAGCCCAGGACAGATATCCAGCCCAGATATTAATTTTTTCAAGATGAAAATGGCTAGCCCAGCTATACGTTTTTTTGAGGAATACCCAGGCAAGGTCAACTTGTTATTCTCCGCCCCGCTGGGCTGCAAATCTTTCCTAGGAGGGATGCATTAGGCTTAACAGGAAAATGGGCTTTAAAAATAATAAATGGGATGTAATTATAAAAACTGGGCAGTAACTATAAAAAAATGCACCAAACACGAAATTAGTTTATAAAATATTATTTATGGATTTTGAAAATCTTAATTTTTAATTGTTGCGCGCGCAATGTTTCGTTAGATTTTTACGTAATACAAATTTATATTTAATCTGACTAGAAATTTCGGGATAAAAATATTTCGGATCCCATCAAAATGTGGGAAATTTTATTGAATTCTGTCTTGAACGGTTGGTTGAAATTATTAATCGTTGTCCTAGCTAGAAAATGGGTTGTACTTTTAACAAACTGTAAATGGGCTGTAGTAAATTCCATTAGAATTCAAAAATGGGCTGTACATTCTTACAAATCGCAAATGGGCTATAAGTTCTCTGCCACACACTTGTGGGCCTACTAAGTTGACGCGTCCCCTAAAAAAAGAAGTTGACGCGTATGCAAGGCTTTGTCAACTTATTATAGTCAACACACGGTTCTAGCAGCAGTGGCCGTTGGATGTCTATCCAACGGATGTCGTGCTTCTTCTTCAATCTCGGATATTCTAGCTTCGGCCGCCCAAAAAATGATTCCTCCCCCTGACATCTGGGGCGCACCGTTTCGGAGGCTGACCTGTGGGCCTACTAAGTTGACGCGTACCAAGGGCTTTGTCAACTTAGTCAATATAAATGATTCTAGCTGCAGTGACCGTACGATGTCCATCCAACGGCCGTAGTGCTTCTTCAACCTCTGGTCTTCTTGCTCCAGCCGCCCAAAGCAGCGCCGGTCGTGCCGCCTGCTCCTGCCTCCCGTGGCCGGCTGTGCTGCCGCGGAGGCCTCACCGCCCCCTACTACTCCCACCGCTGGCCAGGCCATCCCTCCACTCACCCACACCCCCTGTTATTCTGCGGCGACGGCAGCCTCACACCGCAGCCGAACCAGTGAACCCTCGTACTCCTCTCCGCGCGGGCTTCCACTGCCGCGTCTTCCCCGGCTCCGCGTCGTCCCCTTCCTAGGCCTCGCCGTCGTCCACCGCCCTGGTGCTCTCGGCGCGGCGTGGTCAACGTGGTCAAGGAACGACTTCCATCGGAAGAGTACTGTACGTGGAGAGGCTGACAGTTGGGTCCATGGCGGCCGCAAGGAAGTGCCTCCTTATTACGCGCAAAATAATGATTCCTGCACCTGACAGCAGGGACCCACCGGACGGGCCACCGTATTTCGTGAAAAAAATGTTTCCCCCCTGACTGCTGGGACCCACCAGCTACATCTTCGCACGCAAGGAAGTGCGTCCGGGCAAAAAAAAACGATTCGCCCCCTGACTGCTGGGACCCACCAGCTACATCTTCGCACGCAAGGAAGTGCCTGACAGTCGGGACCCACCTGGTCGAAGCGTACGTAGCATTGTCATTCTGGTCGCGAACGTGTACGTACATACTGGTCGATGTAGAGGCGCGCACGTGTCGTAGTAGAGGCGCGCACGTAGCATGTACACGTACGTACAGCGGCCAGTGGTGCAAGAAAGAAAATACGGCCACGTACGTACATACGGGCGGGGTCTCGAACGCCTACTCGCGCATACGTACGGCCAGGGCTCGTGTACATGGCTGGGTCGGAACGGAGAAACTGCGTCGTCGTCGTGTTCATGGGGAGCCAACCGGCTGGGTCGGAACGGAATGCGTCGTCGTGTTCATCGGGAGGGCTTGGACGGAACAACGATGGAAACGAGGCCTGGCGTACCGCAGAACGGAGGAAACGGCCTTGTGTTCGACCAGCCACGTTCGAAACGGGATCCTGTTCATCGGGAGGGGTCTGGCGTACCGCAAAACGGAGGAAACGGACCTCCTACGGTCGAAACGGGGGTCCTGTTCATCGGAGGGGTGTGGCGTACCGCAAAACGGAGGAAACGGACTTGTGTTGGAGCGCTACGGTCGAAACGGGGGTCCTGTTCATCAGGAGGGTGTGGCGTACCGCAAAACGGGACTCCACGGGATACTGTTCATCTCCACCGTCGACCCCCTCCAGCCTCCACGGGCTACTGTTCATCCACCGTCGACCTCCTCCAGCCTCCACCTGCGACTGTTCATCCACGGGCTCCTGTTCATCCAGCCTCCACCGCGCGCTACTCCACCGGCTACTGTTCAACCAGCCCTCTCCACGGGCTCCTGTTCAACCACCCCTCCACGGGCTACTGTTCATCCAGCCCTCCACCGTCTACTGTTCATCCAGCCCTCCACGGGGTGGTCCTGTTCATCCAGCCCTCCACGGGGTCCTGTTCATCCAGCCCCAACCGGCTCGATCGATCGGGGTCCTGTTCATCCAGAGGCAACACCACGGGGTCCTGTTCATCCACCCCCACCGGGAACTGTTCATCCAAACCCCCCCCCCAGCAACGCTCACTGTTCATCCAGAGGCAGCATCGATCGGCTTCAGTTAGCAGCAGTAGCGAAGGAATCGCTCGATCGGGTTCAGTTAACAGCCATTGATCGATCGCTCGGGTTCAGTAACGCGTAGCCTGCAGTGCAATCACTCGGGTTCAGTAGGCGAACGCCTCGCTCGGGTTCAATTACAGCCCAATGCCTCGCACCCACGCGCGTGCGTGTACGAGAGAAACATGCATCGCTCGGCCCCGACCACCCACCGTAACCGGGAACACCCCGATATTTTCCTCGCCCTCGCTTCTACCACGGGTTTTTCCGTCTTGGACGGCCCAAAGAATGTCATGCAGCTGCGTCTCCGGCCCGCCCAGGATGAAAAGCCCATTTTCTGTCATGATTTTTTGTCATAGAAGTAGGAGCCGACCACATCTATGATGATACCGGGTTTTGTCACAATTATCGTCATAGAAGTGTCATAAGTATGATAGAAAAAATTCCGTCCGCCCAAAATGTCACGGATGTGTCTTTTTTTGTAGTGACTCATCTACCCCATTACACAACTGCACCAGCAGCAAGTTTCACATGCAACATCTAGAACCTTTTGAAATTAGCATCATAGACGGTACATAGAGAGATGCATCTCATCTGGAAAACTACTGAAGCGGAAGGCGAATATTGATCCTTCATTCATGTTTAAGGTCTTTGCAACTTTAGGCCAGTGCCTGTGGATGATTGACCCTCCACCCTTTGACCTCTTCAGGAACACTTCAATATTGAACCGTGGGTGTTGTATGAAAACTTTCCTCGCCTCCTGACCACAGAGGTGGTTTGAGAGGTAATCATCAGTGAACCCTGAAAACAAGGATGTGCATAAATATCTTCTCTATATTGGAAATGGGGCAAAGGAATAAAAAAAGGCAAGGTATAATAGTTAGTACCATCTTGTAAACCTCAGTGCTTCCCATTGTTTCCCTGCAACACATATAAGGTAGTTAGTCATCAGGTTAAGTAAGGGTTCGCATGCTATAAGTAAAATATGTTGATGAAAAAATAAGCACATTGCAGATTCATCAAATTAATTCAAGCCACATGGAAAACCCATTTATCCAAACCAAGCATGATTAAGAACTAGGAAATATAGCACTTGTATATGTTTCTCATGTATTAAGTGCAGCCAAATTCGATTTATTCCAAACATGGTATACAATAAGAGAATGCAGCCACAACAATTGAACATCGCATTGCAGAATTGAACCAAGTAGTTAACTAAACACCAAAAAAATGAACTAAACGTTAACTGAGCACCACATTGCACAATATAACATACTCCTAATAGAAGAAAAGACATTTAACCAAACCAAGCATGCTTAACAACTTGAAAGTATAACAATTGTATTTGTTTCTCATGTATTTAGTACAGCCAAATTCGATTTATTCCTCACATGGTATACAATAAGAGAATGCAGCCACAACAATTGAACATCGCATTGCAGAATTGAACCAAGCAGTTAACTAAACACCACAACAAATGAACCAAACGTTTACTGAGCACCACATTACACAATATAACATACTCCTAATAGAATATTAGATAGTTAACCAAACCAAGCATGCTTAACAACTTGGAAATATAGCAATTATATTTGTTTCTCATGTATTTAGTACAGCCAAATTCGATTTATTCCTCACATGGTATACAATAACAGAATGCAGCCACAACAATTGAACATCGCATTGCAGAATTGAACCAAGCAGTTAACTAAACACCACAACAAGTGAACCAAGCCACAACAAATGAACCAAGCAGTTAACTAAACACCAATTGAACAATATAACATACTCCTAATATAAGATCAGACAGTTAACCAAACCAAGCATGCTTAACAACTTGGAAATATTGCACCCTGAAGAATTGAACATCATATTTGCATAATTGAACCAAGCAGTTAATTTAACACCACATTGCACGACATATAGAACATACACAATATAATAGAAGATTGCATGGTAAAAGTAGATAGCACAATTCACTAGAATTTGCTAAGGAAAGGCAGTAGCTAGCAAACCGAACATGGGTCCTTATAGTGAGCTAATAAGACAAGCTACTCCTCATTGTCGGAGATATCAATGACGATTGGCTCCTTGGACATGGAAGAGGGCGAGGCCTCCGCATCGTGGGTGCCCTCGTTGTAGTGGTGAGTTGCCTGAGCCGCTCTGGGCACCAACCTGTTGGCTCTCGAGATGAGGTAAGCACGTGCACGCTGAGAAGACACCTCATAGTCTTAGTCGAAGGCACCGACGGTGGCCTCGAGAAAATGCCACGAACTGTCTTTTAAAGCAGCCAACCGCGTCGCGGCGTCGGTGCGCGAGGTGTCAACGGTGGCCTCGACGGCGAGGTGCTCCTCCAAGATCTGGGGTTCGGCACGAATGGCAGCCATCGCGACCTCATCTGCTCGTGCGGCCGCGATTTGCTTCTCCGATGCCAAATGCTCCTTGAGGTCTTGGCTATACTGCATGAACCATGGCTTAGGCCGGCGCTTATTTGGTGGAGGGGTCGGTGATTTGGGTGGAAGGTGTCGCGCTTGCGCCGGCGGTCGGGGCATGTGGGATGTGGAAGGAGGAGGAGGATGGGGGTCGGGTGTGGATTACCTGCCTGGATAGGCAAGGCCGAGCAGCGTGAAGGAGGGTCGCCGACGAGGAGGCGGCGGCGCTGCAAGCAAGGAGTGAAGGTTTCAACTTGGAAAGGAAGGCGAAAAGGGGGGAAATGTGGCTTTTGGTAAGGGGGAGGGGGCGGGGAGGTAGATATTTCCGCGAAAGCCGAAAAATTGGAATCGCTTCAGCCAAAAAACTGGCGCGCAAAGTGCCATCAGACACGGTCCCTTATTCAGACACGGTCCGAAGATATTTTGTGTTGCATCTCACACTATTGGTTATAATAAACTGTGTGGGATCTACTTGATTTTTCGTCTTGATTTGAATTACATAATGGGGTCACACCAGCCATGGATGGTGTTTGAATTGTTAGACCTTTTATCTGCAGTGATAATTAAAGAATTAGAATTATTCAGGGTTCGTTTGGACATTTTTATGCATTAAGTGAGTTTTCAATGCATTTATGTGCATAATTCAAATTTGAACTACATGCACATGCTCCAGTGCATATAAATTGGTTGAAAAATCAAATCTTTGTCCTTGGGTGCATGTTTAGGTCCCATGCAAGAAATGAGAATGAATGTCAAACACCCTGCCACCGTCACTCGGCCGCAAACATTGAGATACCTGGTTTTTAAATTCTAGTAAATCCAAAACTCGTTTGAAATTCATAAAACTTGGCATGCTATCATGGAGCGGCATCAGCATGGCGTGGTAAAGTTTTTGTCCCATTTGGGGCAGGTTTGGGTATATGCTTCTCACAAACCAGAGCTTCTCACAACAAGCATGATGGTTTCGGTAGGGAACGCCCCAACTTTGGGGACGAAACGATATCCGTTGTCTCTAATTACTTTCAATTTTTTTTCTCGTGTCAACATAGAACAATAGGAGTGTTGTGTTAATTTTTGTGATTTTTCGAGGTTCGCTTGGACATTTTTATGCATTAAGTGAGTTTTCAATGCATTTATGTGCATAATTCAAATTTGAACTACATGCACATGCTCCGGTGCATATAAATTGGTTGAAAAATCAAATCTTTTTGTCCTTGGGTGCATGCTTAGGTCCCATGCAAGAAATGGGAATGAATGTCAAGCACCCTGTCACCGTCACTCGGCCGCAAACATTGAGATACCTAGTTTTTAAAGTCTAGTAAATCCAAAACTTGTCTGAAATTCATGAAACTTGGCATGCTATCATGGAGCGGCATCAACATGGTGTGGTAAAGTTTTTGTCCCATTTGGGGCAGGTTTGGGGATATGCTTCTCACAAACCAGAGCTTCTCACAACAAGCTTGATGGTTTCGGTAGGGAACGCCCCAACTTTGGGGGCGAAACGATATCCATTGCCTCTTATTGCTTTCAATTTTTTTCTCATGTCAACATATAACAACAGGAGTGTTGTGTTATTTTTTGTGATTTTTCGGGGTTCGTTTGGACATTTTTATGCATTAAGTGAGTTTTCAATGCATTTATGTGCATAATTAAAATTTGAACTACATACACATGCTCCGGTGCATATAAATTGGTTGAAAAATCAAATCTTTGGTCCTTGGGTGCATGCTTAGGTCCCATGCAAGAAATGGGAATGAATGTCAAGCACCGTGCCACCGTCACTCGGCCGCAAACATTGAGATACCTGGTTTTTAAATTCTAGTAAATCCAAAAGTCGTCTGAAATTCATGAAACTTGGCATGCTATCATGGAGCGGCATCAACATGTCGTGGTAAAGTTTTTGTCCCATTTGTGGCAGGTTTTGGTATATGTTTCTCACAAACCATAGCTTCTCACAACAAGCATGATGGTTTCGGTAGGGAACGCCCCAACTTTGGGGGCGAAACGATATCCATTGCCTCTTATTGCTTTCAAATTTTTTCTCGTGTCAACATAGAACAACAGGAGTGTTGTGTTATTTTTTGTGATTTTTCATGGTTCGTTTGGATATTTTTATGCATTAAGTGAGTTTTCAATGCATTTATGTGCATAATTCAAATTTGAGCTACATGCACATGCTGCGGTGCATATAAATTGGTTGAAAAATCAAATCTTTGGTCCTTGGGTGCATGCTTAGGTCCCATGCAAGAAATGAGAATGAATATGAAGCACCGTGCCACCGTCACTCGGCCGCAAACATTGAGATACCTGGTTTTTAAATTCTAGTAAATCCAAAACTCGTCTGAAATTCATGAAACTTGGCATGGTATCATGGAGCGGCATGAACATGCCGTGGTAAAGTTGTTATCCCATTTGGGGCAGGTTTGGGTATATGCTTCTCACAAACCATAGCTTCTCACAACAAGCATGATGGTTTCGGTTGGGAACGCCCCAACTTTGGGGGCGAAACGATATCCATTGCCTCTTATTGCTTTCAATTTTTTTCTCGTGTCAACATAGAACAACAGGAGTGTTGTGTTATTTTTTGTGATTTTTCGTGGTTCGTTTGGACATTTTTATGCATTAAGTGAGTTTTCAATGCATTTATGTGCATAATTCAAATTTGAACTACATGCACATGCTCCGGTGCATATAAATTGGTTGAAAAATCAAATCTTTGGTCCTTGGGTGCATGCTTAGGTCCCATGCAAGAAATGAGAATGAATGTCAAGCACCGTGCCACCGTCACTCGGCCGCAAACATTGAGATACCTAGTTTTTAAATTCTAGTAAATCCAAAACTCGTCTGAAATTCATGAAACTTGGCATGCTATCATGGAGCGGCATCAACATGTCGTGGTAAAGTTTTTGTCCCATTTGGGGCAGGTTTGGGTATATGCTTCTCACAAACCATAGCTTCTCACAACAAGCATGATGGTTTCGGTAGGGAATGCCCCAACTTTGGGGGCGAAACGATATCCATTGCCTCTTATTGCTTTCAAATTTTTTTCTCGTATCAACATAGAACAACAGGAGTGTTGTGTTATTTTTTGTGATTTTTCGGGGTTCATTTGGACATTTTTATGCATTAAGTGAGTTTTCAATGCATTTATGTGCATAATTCAAATTTCAACTACATGCACATGCTCCGGTGCATATAAATTGGTTGAAAAATCAAATCTTTGGTCCTTGGGTGCATGCTTAGGTCCCATGCAAGAAATGGGAATGAATGTCAAACTCCCTGCCACCGTCACTCGGCCGCAAACATTGAGATGCCTAGTTTTTTAAATTCTAGTAAATCCAAAACTCGTCTGAAATTCATGAAACTTGGCATGCTATCATGGAGCGGCATCAACATGCCGTGGTAAAGTTTTTGTCCTGTTGGGGGCAGGTTTGGGTATATGCTTCTTGCAAACCAGAGCTTCCCACAACAAGCACGATGGTTTCGGTAGGGAACGCCCCAACTTTGGGGGCGAAACGATATCCATTGCCTCTTATTGCTTTCAAAATTTTTCTCGTGTCAACATAGAACAACAGGAGTGTTGTGTTATTTTTTGTGATTTTTCAGGGTTCGTTTGGACATTTTTATGCATTAAGTGAGTTTTCAATGCATTTATGTGCATAATTCAAATTTGAACTACATGCACATCCTCCTATGCATATAAATTGGTTGAAAAATCAAATCTTTGTCCTTGGGTGCATGCTTAGGTCCCATGCAAGAAATGGGAATGAATGTCAAACACCCTGCCACCGTCACTCGGCCGCAAACATTGAGATACCTGGTTTTTAAATTATAGTAAATCCAAAACTCGTCTGAAATTCATGAAACTTGGCATGCTATCATGGAGGGGCATCAACATGGATAGAACACCCATATGCAAAGTGAGAGCAGGGTTTGTGCATCTCTTGAACACAAATGCATCTTTTGGATGACCCGTGTGAACCACTTACAAACAATTTGGTGCGATTTGCATCTGTCATATTGGGTATGTTGGGGAACGTAGTAATTTAAAAAAAATTCCTACGCACACGCAAGATCATGGTGATGCATAGCAACGAGAGGGGAGAGTGTTGTCCACGTACCCTCGTAGACCGATAGCGGAAGCGTTAACACAACGCGGTTGATGTAGTCGTACGTCTTCACGATCCGACCGATCAACTACCGAACGTACGGCACCTCCGAGTTCAGCACACGTTTAGCTCGATGGTGTCCCTCGAACTCCGATCCAGCCGAGTGTTGAGGGAGAGTTTCGTCAGCACGACGGCGTGGTGACAATGATGATGTTCTACCGACGCAGGGCTTCGCCTAAGCACCGCTACGATATTATCGAGGTGTAATATGGTGGAGGGGGGCACCGCACACGGCTAAGAGATCAATGATCAATTGTTGTGTCTATGGGGTGCCGCCCTGCCCCCGTATATAAAGGAGCAAGGGGGAGGCCGCCGGCCAAGGAGGAGGGCGCGCCAAGGGGGGAGTCCTACTCCCACCGGGAGTAGGACTCCTCCTTTCCTTGTTGGAGTAGGAAAAGGGAAGGGAGAAGGAGAAAGAAGGAAGGGGGCGCCCCCCTCCCTAGTGCAATTCGGACTAGTCCCTGGGGAGGGGTGCGGCCACCCTTTGGGGCCTTTCTCTCCTTTCCCGTATGGCCCATTAAGGCCCAATACGAATTCCCGTAACTCTCCGGTACTCCGACAAATACCCGAATCACTCGGAACCTTTCCGAAGTCCGAATATAGTCGTCCAATATATCGATCTTTACGTTTCGGCCATTTCGAGACTCCTCGTCATGTCCCCGATCTCATCCGGGACTCCGAACTCCTTCGGTACATCAAAACATATAAACTCATAATATAACCGTCATCGTAACGTTAAGCGTGCGGACCCTACGGGTTCGAGAACTATGTAGACATGACCGAGACACCTCTCCGGTCAATAACCAATAGCGGAACCTGGATGCTCATATTGGCTCCCACATACTCTACGAAGATCTTTATCGGTCAGACCGCATAACAACATACGTTGTTCCCTTTGTCATCGGTATGTTACTTGCCCGAGATTCGATCGTCGGTATCTCGATACCTAGTTCAATCTCGTTACCGGCAAGTCTCTTTACTCGTTCCGTAATACATCATCCCGCAACTAACTCATTAGTTACAATGCTTGCAAGGCTTATAGTGATGTGCATTACCGAGTGGGCCCAGAGATACCTCTCCGACAATCGGAGTGACAAATCCTAATCTCGAAATACGCCAACCCAACAAGTACCTTTGGAGACACCTGTAGAGCACCTTTATAATCACCCAGTTACGTTGTGATGTTTGGTAGCACACAAAGTGTTCCTCCGGTAAACGGGAGTTGCATAATCTCATAGTCATAGGAACATGTATAAGTCATGAAGAAAGCAATAGCAACATACTAAACGATCGAGTGCTAAGCTAACGGAATGGGTCAAGTCAATCACATCATTCTCCTAATGATGTGATCCCATTAATCAAATGACAACTCATGTCTATGGCTAGGAAACATAACCATCTTTAATCAACGAGCTAGTCAAGTAGAGGCATACTAGTGACACTCTGTTTGTCTATGTATTCACACATGTATCAAGTTTCCAGTTAATACAATTCTAGCATGAATAATAAACATTTATCATGATATAAGGAAATAAATAATAACTTTATTATTGCCTCTAGGGCATACTTCCTTCAGTCTCCCACTTGCACTAGAGTCAATAATCTAGTTCACATCGCCATGTGATTTAACATCAATAGTTCACATCACCATGTGATTAACACCCATAGTTCACATCGTCATGTGACCAACACCCAAAGGGTTGACTAGAGTCAGTAATCTAGTTCACATCGCTTATGTGATTAACACCCAAAGAGTACTAAGGTGTGATCATGTTTTGCTTGTGAGATAATTTTAGTCAACGGGTCTGTCACATTCAGATCCGTAAGTATTTTGCAAATTTCTATGTCTACAATGCTCTACACGGAGCTACTCTAGCTAATTGCTCCCTCTTTTAATATGTATCTATACCGAGACTTAGAGTCATCTAGATTAGTGTCAAAACTTGCATCGACGTAACCCTTTACGACGAACCTTTTGTCACTTCCATAATCGAGAAACATATCCTTATTCCACTAAGGATAATTTTGACCGTTGTCCAGTGATCTACTCCTAGATCACTATTGTACTCCCTTGCCAAAATCAGTGTAGGGTATACAATAGATCTGGTACACAGCATGGCATACTTTACAGAACCTATGGCCAAGGCATAGGGAATGACTTTCATTCTCTTTCTATCTTCTGCCGTGGTCGGGCTTTGAGTCTTACTCAATTTCACACCTTGTAACACAGGCAAGAACTCTTTCTTTGACTGTTCTATTTTGAACTACTTCAAAATCTTGTTAAGGTATGTACTCATTGAAAAAACTTATCAAGCGTCTTGATCTATCTCTATAGATCTTGATGCTCAATATGTAAGCAGCTTCATCGAGGTCTTTCTTTGAAAAAACTCCTTTCAACCACTCCTTTATGCTTTGCAGAATAATTCTACATTATTTCTGATCAACAATATGTCATTCACATATACTTATCAGAAATGCTGTAGTGCTCCCACTCACTTTCTTGTAAATACATGCTTCACCGCAAGTCTGTATAAAACTATATCCTTTGATCAATTTATCAAAGCGTATATTCCAACTCCGAGATGCTTGCACCAGTCCTTAGATGGATCGCTGGAGCTTGCATATTTTGTTAGCACTTTTAGGATTGACAAAACCTCCTGGTTGCATCATATACAACTCTTCTTCAATAAATCCATTAAGGAATGCAGTTTTGTTTATCCATTTGCCATATTTCATAAAATGCGACAATTGCTAACATGATTCAGACAGACTTAAGCATAGATACGAGTGAGAAACTCTCATCGTAGTCAACACCTTGAACTTGTCGAAAACCTTTTTGCGACAATTCTAGCTTTGTAGACAGTAACACTACTATCATTGTCTGTCTTCCTCTTGAAGATCCATTTAATCTCAATGGCTTGCCGATCATTGGGCAAGTTAATCAAAGTCCATACTTTGTTCTCATATATGGATCTCATCTCAGATTTCATGGCCTCAAGCCATTTCGCGGAATCTGGGCTCATCATCGCTTCCTCATAGTTCATAGGTTCGTCATGGTCAAATAACATGACCTCCAGAACAGGATTACCGTACCACTCTGGTGTGGATCTCACTCTGGTTTACCTACGAGGTTTGGTACTAACTTGATCTGAAGTTACATGATCATCATCATTAACTTCCTCACTAATTGGTGTAGGAGTCACAGGAACAGATTTCTGTGATGAACTACTTTCCAATAAGGGAGCAGGTACAGTTACCTCATCAAGTTCTACTTTCCTCCCACTCACTTCTTTCGAGAGAAACTCCTTCTCTAGAAAGGATCCACACTTAGCAACGAATGTCTTGCCTTCGGATCTGTGATAGAAGATGTACCCAACTGTCTCCTTTGGGTATCCTATGAAGACACATTTCAGGATGAAACTTTTCACATAAGCATCGCAACCCCAAACTTTAAGAAACGACAACTTTGGTTTCTTGCCAAACCACAGTTCGTAAGATGTCGGCTCAACAGATTTAGATGGTACCCTATTTAACGTGAATGCAGTTGTCTCTAATGCATAACCCAAAACGATAGTGGTAGATCGGTAAGAGACATCATATATCGCACCATATTTAATAAAGTACGGTTACGATGTTAGGACACACCATTACACCGTGGTGTTCCAGGTGGCGTGAGTAGTGAAGCTATTTCACATTGTTTTAACTGAAGGCCAAACTCGTAACTCAAATACTCTTCTCCACGATCAGATCGTAGAAACTTTATTTTCTTGTTATGATGATTTTCCGCTTCACTCTAAAATTATATGAACTTTTCAAATGTTTCAGACTTCTGTTTCATTAAGTGGATATACCCATATCTGCTCAAATCATCTGTGAAGGTCAGAAAATAATGATACCTGCTACGAGCCTCAATATTCATCGGACCACATACATCTGTATGTATGATTTCCAACAAATCTGTTGCTCTCTCCATAGTTCGGGAGAACGGCGTTTTAGTCATCTTGCCCATGAGGCACGGTTCGCAAGCATCAAGTGATTCCAAAATCCCATCAGTATGGAGTTTCTTCATGCGCTTTACACCAATATGACCTAAACGGCAGTGCCACAAATAATTTGCACTATCATTATTAACTTTGCATCTTTTGGCTTCATTATTATGAATATGTGTATCACTACGATCGAGGTCCAACAAACCATTTTATTGGGTGTATGACCATAGAAGGTTTTATCCATGTAAACAGAACAACAATTATTCTCTAATTTAAATGAATAACCGTATTGCAACAAACATGATCAAATCATGTTCATGCTCAACGCAAACACCAAATAACACTTATTTAGTTTCAACACTAATCCCAAAAGTATAGGGAGTGTGCGATGATGATCATATCAATCTTGAAACTACTTCCAACACACATCGTCACCTCGCCTTTTACTAGTCTCTGTTTATTCTGCAACTTCCGTTTCGAGTTACTACTCATAGCAACTGAACCAGTATCAAATACCGAGGGGTTGCTATAAACACTAGTAAAGTACATATCAATAACATGTATATCCAACATACCTTTGTTCACTTTGCCATCCTTCTTATCCACCAAATAGTTGGGGTAGTTCCGCTTCCAGTGACCAGTCCCTTTGTAGTAGAAGCACTTAGTCTCAGGCTTAGGACCAGACTTAGGCTTCTTCACTTGAGCAGCAACTTGCTTGCCGTTCTTCTTGAAGTTCCCCTTCTTCCCTTTGCCCTTTTCTTGAAACTAGTGGTCTCGTCAACCATCAACACTTGATGTTTTTCTTGATTTCTACCTTCGTCGATTTCAGCATCACGAAGAGCTCGGGTACTTTCGTCATCCCTTGCATACTATAGTTCATCACGAAGTTCTACTAACTTGGTGATGGTGACTAGAGAATTCTGTCAATCACTATTTTATCTGGAAGATTAACTCCCACTTGATTCAAGCGATTGTAGTACCCAGACAATCTGAGCACATGCTCACTGCTTGAGCTATTCTCCTCCATAGCTATAGAACTTGTTGGAGACTTCATATCTCTCAACTCGAGTATTTGCTTGAAATATTAACTTCAACTCCTGGAACATCTCATATGGTCCATGATGTTCAAAATGTCTTTGAAGTCCCGATTCTAAGCCGTTAAGCATGGTGCACTAAACTATCAAATAGTCATCATATTGAGCTAGCCAAACGTTCATAACGTTTGCATCTGCTCCTGCAATAGGTCTGTCACCTAGCGGTGCATCAAGAACATAATTCTTCTATGCAGCAATGAGGATAATCCTCAGAGCACGGATCCAATCCGCATCTTTGCTACTAACATCTTTCAACATAATTTTTCTCTAGGAACATATCAAGAATAAACACAGGGAAGCAACAACTCGAGCTATTGATCTACAACATAATTTGCAAAATACTATCAGGACTAAGTTCATGATAAATTTATGTTCAATTAATCATATTACTTAAGAACTCCCACTTAGATAGACATCCCTCTAATCCTCTAAGTGATCACGTGATCCATATCAACTAAACCATGTCCGATCATCACGTGAGATGGAGTAGTTTCAACGGTGAACATCACTATGTTGATCATATCTACTATATGATTCACGCTCGACCTTTCGGTCTCCGTGTTCCGAGGCCATATCTGCATATGCTAGGCTCGTCAAGTTTAACCTGAGTATTCCGCGTGTGCAACTGTTTTGCACCCGTTGTATTTGAACGTAGAGCCTATCACACCCGATCATCACGTGGTGTCTCAGCACGAAGAACTTTCGCAACGGTGCATACTCAGGGAGAACACTTTTATCTTGAAATTTTAGTGAGAGATCATCTTATAATGCTACCGTCAATCAAAGCAAGATAAGATGCATAAAAGATAAACATCACATGCAATCAATATAAGTGATATGATATGGCCATCATCATCTTGTGCTTGTGATCTCCATCTCCGAAGCACCGTCATGATCACCATCGTCACTGGCGCGACACCTTGATCTCCATCGTAGCATCGTTGTCGTCTCGCCAACTATTGCTTTTACGATTATCGCTACCGCTTAGTGATAAAGTAAAACAATTACATGGCGATTGCATTTCATACAATAAAGCGACAACCATATGGCTCCTGCCAGTTGCCGATAACTCGGTTACAAAACATGATCATCTCATACAATAAATATAGCATCATGTCTTGACCATATCACATCACAACATGCCCTGCAAAAACAAGTTAGACGTCCTCTACTTTGTTGTTGCAAGTTTTACGTGGCTGCTACGGGCTTAGCAAGAACCGTTCTTACCTACGCATCAAAACCACAACGATAGTTTGTCAAGTTGGTGTTGTTTTAACCTTCGCAAGGACCGGGCGTAGCCACACTCGGTTCAACTAAAGTGAGAGAGACAGACACCCGCCAGTCACCTTTAAGCAACGGTGAAACCAGTCTCGCGTAAGCGTACGCGTAATGTCGGTCCAGGCCGCTTCATCTCACAATACCGCTGAACCAAAGTATGACATGCTGGTAAGCAGTATGACTTATATCGCCCACAACTCACTTGTGTTCTACTCGTGCATAACATCAACACATAAAACCAGGCTCGGATGCCACTGTTGGGGAACGTAGTAATTTCAAAAAAATTCCTACGCACACGCAAGATCATGGTGATGCATAGCAACGAGAGGGGAGAGTGTTGTCCACGTACCCTCGTAGACCGATAGCGGAAGCGTTAACACAACGCGGTTGATGTAGTCGTACGTCTTCACGATCTGACCGATCAACTACCGAACGTACGGCACCTCCGAGTTCAGCACACGTTCAGCTCGATGACGTCCCTCGAACTCCGATCCAGCCGAGTGTTGAGGGAGAGTTTCGTCAGCACGACGGCGTGGTGACAATGATGATGTTCTACCGACGCAGGGCTTCACCTAAGCACCGCTACGATATTATCAAGGTGTAATATGGTGGAGGGGGGCACCGCACACGGCTAAGAGATCAATGATCAATTGTTGTGTCTATGGGGTGCCCCCCTGCCCCCGTATATAAAGGAGCAAGGGGGAGGCCGCCGGCCAAGGAGGATATGTTGCCATTTGTCAAACTAGAAAGATTGACATTTGTTGATCTATTAACATTGCCATTTGCCAACCTTGTAACTCTGCGATTTGTCAAAATATGAAGCTAAAAATCACTAGCGGGCGGTGTAGTACTATTCGATTTGACAGCGGGCGGCGCAGTTCCCGATACGGCTTTATTGCAGATGTGGGAGAGGGTAGCAGTTCCCGAAATGTTGAATGGCCAATGATGCATCCTCCTTCAATTAGCATCGTCTGAATGCATGAGGGAAGTAATGGGAGGAACGAGAAAAGAGGCAGCACGATGTGAATGCAACGCAGTTTGCACTCATATAAAGGCGCCCCTCCATTCCAATGCATCTACCACATCATACGCACCTAAGCATTTGCCTAAGCACCTACACTAATAAGCGCAAAAGTGCCCACTCCAGACCCATGGCGGCGATGCACGCGAGCAGGCAGCGGCTATGCCAGATGGTCCACGACGTCGGCCTGCGGCATGGCACCGTGGATCGTCTCCATACAGTGTTGGCGACTGGCTGGTGGATGGCCGCCGTCGATGCCATCTACGACTCTCAGTTGGAGCAGATGATCGTTCGCACCACCAACAGGTTCACCGTCATCAAGAAGCTCGCGGACGACATCGCCGTACTCCTCCAGCCCGTGCGCCCGGGCTCCTCATTGCCTGCCACCCTAATCGTCCTCCATGGTCGGAACCTCTTTGAAGCACTGGTGGCCCTGCAACTGCCTGCCGACGCCACAAAGAATGTCCACCTGGAGGTCGCGCTCGCCGCGAGGCGCCTCGCCCTGCGAGAAACCGTCGACCTACACATCCATGTGTACGAGCGAATCATGTACATAGGTATCTACAAGGCCAGTGAGGACGCTACGATGTTGGCCTTCTTCAGCCGGCTGGAAGCCTTGGATGCCTTAGTTGAGAAGCACCTTGACCTCGCCACACAAGCCGCCGGTCGGTGGCCCGGCCGGCGCACTGAGTTGAGGAGGATGGATGCATCTGTCTTCTTGCCTCCTGTAACCACCACTGCGATCGCATCATCATGGCCTTAATTCTTATTTTGCTATTGCATTCTCGTTCCAGTCAATACAGACAAGTGTGATCCCTTTGCTCAATACAGACATGTCCGTTCCAGTCTTATCTTGATTGGCTTGAATGAAGGTCTATCCCGCCGTTACACGCCGCAGCACGCTGTGCTCATCATTAGGCGCCGCGGAGCGCTCTGCTCCCGTCCGTTGGCGCGCTCTGCTCGTGTCCGTCGGTGCGCTCGGCTTGTGGACAGCTTTTCCTTGCGTGTTCAACTGCTATATGCATATATATATGGTTGGTCGCCGTTGAGGCGACCGCGGAGCGCTCTGCTCGTGTCCCTCCGTGCGCGCTCTGCCAACAGTTGGGCGTGCACACGATCACGTCAGGGGGCCCGTATGCATGCGGTTGCGCCGCGCGTGTCGCCACGCGATGCAGTTACGTGCAGCACGCTGGAGTTACGCGCAGCAAATTAGAACTGCCATCAGGGCCTGCCGATATTCCTGGCCGTCCGCTTCCCCTTTAATTCCCGCGACCATTATAACCTTAGTCTCTTCAACCTTTCGATCGCGCCCCACAACACAACAAGCACACCCACGACGACACATAGAGAGGGGATGTCCAGCGGCGCTCCAATGGAGTTCAGCGAGCATAGAGTGGAGACCCACGCGAGGGAGACAGATCTCTCGGTGGTGTACACCATCGACCCGGCCGTCGTGGACGACTACATCAACAACGTTGAGCAGTTGCTTGGTGGAGACAAGTACAAGGTGGTCGGCATCGACCTCCAGTACACCGCCGGTCGTCCCAGCATAGATCAGAAGGTTGCCGTCGCCCAGTTGTGCATGTGCCATCATGTCCTCATCTACCACTACTGCATGGCCACAGAGCCTTGCGACCGTTTCAACAGGTTTGTCAACAGCACCGACTACAAGTTCGCCACGGTGGAAACCAAAGACGATGTAAAAGCGCTCAGTATTACGGGCTTGGCCTGCAAGAACCTTGTCGAAATTCGTGACCACTACAGGGTCTGGGGCAGCACGAAGAAGGACTCCCTAGTCGAACTCGCCTTGGCCATCATCGACCCCTACTACGAAAAGATGAAGCGGGATGCCCAGAGAACAAGCCCCCTATCCTGGCACAGGGCCTGGATGCGGCAACTGGATGAACCTCACCTTAGGTTTGCGGCCAAGAGCGTGTACACATGCTACGAGATGCACAGGCGGATCGTTGACATGAGGAAGTGCCTCGTTAGCCAAATCGACGAGCCCGGATCGAGCCACAAGCAGAGAAAGCATCACAAGAAGTAGATGATGATCAGATGATCATTTATGCTAGTTAATCATGCATGTAATATATAGTTTACTTTATTGGTGTGTGGAAATGTCATGTGTGTAGTAGCCACCTATGTAATTATGCATGTAACAGTTTACTTTGGTGTGTGCAAATGTCATGGTTGTAGTAGCCACCTATGTAAGTGGATGTTTAATTTGGTTATATATATATATATATATGTTGTTCTGTATGCAATCCCATCGCACAACACACACGTCTTGTTAAGTTGAACCGTTTCTGTTGTCTTGTGTCAACGCAAATAGTTCGTCCGAGTGAACCGCATGCCGTATATTGTACACACCTTCATCTGGCTGACCGTTTCTTTTGTGTTGCCTAATCACAAACAGTTCATCTGAGTGAACCGTATGTTGTACATCACACACACCTTCATCTGGCTGCCCGTTTCTTTTGTTCCTCCTCATTGAAAACAGTTAATTGAACTGAACCGTATGCCCTGAATCACACACGCAACTAAAATCTGAACCGTGTTTGATGCATCCTCCATCGCAAATGTTTTGCACCTTTTTTGACGGATTTTTTACACCACCGTTTGCGATTATGGCATCGCACATAGTTTCGTCGAAGGGTCTCTGATCGTAGTGTCGCGTTAGCAGCATCCTGCAGTAGTGGCACTCCATGCATGTGTCCATGCCATGAGACCAATATGTTTAAAAATTCTTTCTAATTTATTGCATATGGAATTAATTCGCACACAAGTACACAAGTATGATTTTTCAAATCATTATGGTTAGCCGTTGCATGTAGATGTAGTTCAAATTTGAATTACAGTCATTAAATGGCTAGAAAATCAATTAAATGTCTTTAAAAGGTCAAATGACCCCTGAAATTTTCCAAATTTTCACATGACAGTTGTACTAGTGCACGTTAAACATAGAAAAAATATTAAAGG
This sequence comes from Triticum aestivum, assembly GCF_018294505.1. NCBI lineage: Eukaryota > Viridiplantae > Streptophyta > Magnoliopsida > Poales > Poaceae > Triticum > Triticum aestivum. Next base: position 284,835,265 of record NC_057814.1, on the reverse strand, counting down.
CCGTTAGAGGAAGCTATCTCTCGTTTGTCATCAAACATGCATTTTTCCCTCTCGGAACCACGAGCCTTCTAGTGAGTTGCTCCGGTTTGTGAGGGGCGTGTGTCCAAACTTTCGCCAAACAGGCCAATTTTTTTACCACATCATCTTGGTGGCATGACATTACATCAAGCAAAGTTTCATGTGTTTCTGATCATTTTTTAATTTTTTGGAATTTAAATACCATGGCACTCCATGCATGTGTCCATGTCGTGAGACCAATATGTTTGAAAATTCCTTCTAATTTACTGCGCATGGAATTAACTCGCACACAAGTACAAAAATATGATTTTTTTAAACCGTTATGGTTAGCTGTTGCATGTGCATGTAGTTCAAATTTGAATTACGGTCATTAAATGGCTAGAAAATCACGTAAATGTCTTTAAAAGGTCAAATGACCCCTAAAAATTTCCAAATTTTCACATGACAGTTGTATTAGTGCATGTTAAATGTAGAAAAAATTTGAAGGCCGTAAGGGGAAGCTATCTCTCGTTCGTCATCAAACATGCATTGTTCCCTCTCGGAACCACGAGCCTTCTAGTGAGTTGCTTCGGTTTGTGAGGGGTGTCTGTCCAAACTTTCGTCAAACATGCCAAATTTTTGACCACATCATCTTGGCAGCATGACATTACATCAAGCAAGGTTTCATGTGCTTCTGATCTTTTTCTATTTTTTTTTTGGAATTTAAATGCCATGGCACTCCATCCTTAATTGTGTCATAGCCGTTAGACCAATATGTTTGAAAATTCCTTCCAATTTACTGCACATGGAATTAAATCGCACACAAGTACACAAAAGATGACTTTTCAAACCGTTATGGTTAGCTGTTGCATGTACATGTAGTTCAAATTTGAATTACGGTCATTAAATGGCTAGAAAATCAATTAAATTTCTTAAAAGGTCAAATGACCCCTGAAATTTTCCAAAATTTGACATGATTGTATTAGTACTACAAATTTTCTCGTACATTTAAAACACCATCTGTTGCCACTTTACTCCAAATTCGTCTTTCACAGCTAATAAAAAATATCCACAACATCACACACAGTTTTTTTGTGGGAACCGTTTGCAATGAAAATTTCTGGGTCTATTTAAGTCTTCCTTCTTAAGCTTCGCCGGCTCGTCTGCTCCAGTGCCAGCAACCCCCGAATCCCGATCCCCATTCCTGCACCCCCTTCTTGCAAAGATGACGCCGTGGAAACGCTTCGTGAAGGCCCGTACGATGGCCGCATCCTCCCCGACCGTCGCCGCCTGCACCGAGAGCGTGGCCACCTACGCCGAGAGTGTCGCCGCATCCGCATTGAGCGCGTCTACATCCGCCGAGAGGGCATCTGCGGCAGCCGACAGGGCAGCTACAGTAGCCGAGATGGCTACAGCTGCTGTTGCGACGGCGGCTGCAAACATCGAGAGCGCTCGAGCTGTTGTTCGTGCCGCCGATGTCGCCCTGGCCCGGGTCGAGGCCATCCACGCCAAGATCGAGGACGCACACGCCAAGATATTCCAGGCCACCTCAGAATCCAGCATGCAACCCACGTCCGAAAAGGTGGCGGTGGCCATGGAGCACCTGCTTCCTCATGAGATCGCCGAGCGGGAGCTGGATATGCAGGAGGCAGCGGAGATCGAGGAGCGCCGGGAGGAGGACTTGCACGTGGCCGAGGTCGAGATAGAGAAGTGTCTGTCCGTCGAGGAATCGGCAGTGGAGTACCAACGCGAGCTCTGGCGCAGCCACTACTACGAGTGCTACAACCTTAAGGGCGGCACCGAGGACGAGGACGAGGACGCGGTCGACTTCAGCAGGGGGGCCCGGAGTCCACCAACGGTTGCATGTCGCCAGGACAAGTCATCGACATGTCATCTCACACCGGCGGTGCATAGGCCGGCGTGGCAGCGGATTTGTTAAAATTATGCGTACTTAGGCTTTGTTTTTAATGCTGGTCTTTTGTTAGAGCAATGTTTAGGTCAACTGGCTCTGTTTAATTACTAAATTTGCTCGATTCAGTAAGTGTGGTCTATGTGTTGTACACTCTTTTGTGTGCCCAAATTAGCAAGCGATGTTAAATTATGCAATGACGTACCCGGGGAAATTTCCACCAAAATTTGAATTATCAAACTCATCCCATGCGCATAAAGCAGAAGAATCGTTTGCGATGCACACAATCGTTCAAAGTGAATGGTGTCCGGCAGCACCACACGCAAAGTTTCCCTCCACATTTCGAATTTTTTGGCCTGCCGCCAAAATATCTACCCCCACCCCCCTTCCCCACCCCTTTTTCTCCTCGACCAAAAGTCACATTTCCCCTGTTTTCTCCTTCCTTCCTTCCTTCCTTCCTTCCTAAGCTATAGCCGCTTCCTCACTTGCTTTCTTGCTCTCGCCGTCTCGCATCCTACCGTCGGGGTCGCCATGGTCTTCTTCAATGACCTCTCCAGAGGTTCCTCCGACGACGACGACTCCTTCACCACCCGGGTATGCCTCTCTTCTCTCTCTCGGGCTATGACTTGGAATGAAGGATTTTAACCCGACGGTCGATTTGAGTCATTTCTTCCTCTTGTAGCTCCCTAGGACCATCAGTTGCAACGAATGGAGCGGGGTGGCTGAAGATCTGTCTGCTCGTTGTCACCATCAATCTCCATGCGTGAAGCTAGTTGCCTTTAAATTTGTGGACAGTGGGAGGAAGTTTATGGCATATGCAGAGAAGTTTAGACCCTCTTTCGTTGTTACAAATCATTTGTTAGATGTGATTCAGACACTGTCACGGTCCCAACCCATCCATACCACACATTCAACCAAACGCATCCTAAGACAGTGTCACAGTTTGTACCTAGTATCTAAAAATGTTGCCATCTCATCAGCGATGCCATTAGAAAATTATTTGGCACCGCTTCAGCAGTTTGTGCAGCCAACTTTGGTCCACACATCCGAGTAGCCAAGCAGTAAAATACTAAATCTTTATGGCACGAAGGAACTGGGCATCGGAGCAACTAGGTGCTCCGGAGTCCGGGTCCCTGATTTTTTTCCGCTGCATCGGCTCGCCAGTGCAGGGCACCGGTGCGAGATGTAGCAACAGTTGTCTTTACACCGGTTTTGGCGTACATAGTGGACGGCCTTAGTGATATTAGTTCTATGTTACTAAATTTGTGCATGTACACACCTGTTAGTATCAATTTGTTGTCATCCAAACACTGTCGCTATGCTGTTGCAGTTATATTTACCTTCCTCATAAAATGTTCAATTTGTTATTTATAGTACATGACTAAGAACTTGTAGCGTTGTTGTAGTTAATTATAGCTTCTGATGTTTCAGAATTTGGTTGTTTTCTTAGTAGCAATTAATTCATTTGCACATTGATCTTTTTGAGAAGATATGTCATAATTAACCTGTTTCTTCAGTTTTTCAAAATAAGTATTGGTGATTTTCTATGTTGCTATAAACCCATTTCCCCTACAATTGTTACTGATCTAGTTCTAAATATTATAGGATGAACGGAAGTGTTCTTACTTGGACTGGGTTGATCAAGAGTGGCCACAGTCTTTGAAGATATGCCTAGCAAAGCTCTGGAGCATGTATGAGGAAGAGAACAGAGGTAGGCTTAGAGAAAGTGTTGTCAACGCTAAAGAATATTTGAAGATGCGGGATAAAAAGAGGAAGGTGGAGAATGAGCTCAGATTTTTAAATCAGACTTTGCTAAGATGGTGTTGGCGAAGGAGGAGGCACTTTTCCAGTTGGCCAGTGCAAAACATGTTCTTACTGAACTGAAAGCAGAGGTGGATAAGACGAGCCTGGATGATCCCGATTAGGGAAATGAATATATTGTTCTAATATTGTTCTTATGAAGTTGAACTAGCTATATGTTGTACTGTGTTGTTTTCAGGTAGCTATCGTATTGTGATGTTAAAATATATTTATGTGCCTGATATGAAATTGGCAAACAACTATTTGATATGAAATGTGAATTTACGTAATACTGAAATTATTAATTGTAAACTAATAAACCTGCTAAATGGGTCATGGAACTTTGCAAACGGTTCTAGGAGTAAAAGCGCTTGTGATGGATAGCCTAATGCCACACAGTTTTCTTCATAAAATCATGTGTGATGTAGCTGATAAAAGCAAACGGTTAACCAAGGTAGAGCGTGTGTGATAGTTACACCTATCACACACGAGCCTATACATAAAACTGTGTGGGATGTACATACGAACGGAAACGTTTTCCCTGGATTGACTGTGTGGGATGTACATACGAACGTAAACGTTTTCCCTGGATTGACTATGTGGGATCTACATAAGAACGGAAATGTATTCCTTGGATTGACTGTGTGTGATATATGACAACCCACAAGTATAGGGGATCACAATAGTTTTCGACGGTAGAGTATTCAACCCAAATTTATAGATTCGACACAAGGGGAGCCAAAGAATATTTGAAGGTATTAGCAGCTGAGTTGTCAATTCAACCACACCTGGAGATTAATTATCTGTAGCAAAGTGATCAGTAGCAAAGTAGTTTGATAGTTTTGATAATAGTGACAGCAGCAACGGTAACAGTAACAGTGATAGCAGTAATTTTGTAGCAAGTGTAACAGTGATGATAGCAGTAGTAACTTAGCAGAAACAATATAAGATAAATTCGTAGGCATTGGATCGGTGACTTGTTGGATGATATTCGTCATGTAACAGTTATAACCTAGGACGATACGGCACTAGCTCCAGTTCATCGACATAATGTAGGCATGTATTCCGTAAATAGTCATACGTGCTTTATTAAAAGAACTAGCATGACATCTTTTCTCCTACCCTCCCGTGGCAGCGGGGTCCATATTGGAAACTAAGGGATATTAAGGCATCCTTTTAATAGAGAACCGGAACAAAGCATTAACACATAGTGAATACATGAACTCCTCAAACTACGGTCATCACCGGGAGTGGGCCCGGTTGTTGTCACTCCGGGGTTGCCGGATCATAACACATAGTAGGTGACTATAACTTGCAAGATCGGATCTAAAACATGGATATAATGATGAATTCATAAACAGTTCAGATCTAAGTTCATGGCACCCGGGCCCAAAGTGACAAGCATTAAGCATAGCAAAGTCATAGCAACATCAATCTAAGAACATAGTGGATACTAGGGATCAGGCCCTAAACAAACTAACTCGATTACATGATGAATCTCATCCAACTCATCACCGAACAGCGAGCCTACGAAGGAATTACTCACTCCCGGTGGGGAGCATCATGGAATTGGCGATGGAGAAGGGTTGGTGATGACGAAGAACGAAGATCCCCCTCTCCGGAGCCCCAAACGGACTCCAGATCTGCCCTCCCGAGGAAGAACAGGGCTTGGCGGTGGCTCTGTCTCGTGGATCGCGATAATTCTTCTCCCTGATTTTTTCTGGAAATATGTGATTTTATAGTATCATGGGGTCATCAACGGGGCCACCAAGTGGATACAACCCACCTGGGCGCGCTAGGAGAGGGGGGCGCGCCCTGGTGGGTTGTGACCAACCAGGGGCCCCTCTCTGGTGGGTCTTGGCTCCAGAAATTCTTATTATTGATATATAAAATCCTCGCAAAGTTTCGTTCCATTCCAAGAACTTTTATTTCTACACAAAAACAACACCATGCTAGTTCTGCTGAAAACAATGTCAGTCCGGGGTTAGTTTCATTCAAATCATGCAAATTAGTCCAAAACAAGAGGAAAAGCGTGAGAAAAAGTAGATACGTCGGAGACGTATCAACTCCCGCAAGCTTAAACCTTTTCTTGTCCTCAAGCAATTCAGTTGATAAACTAAAAGTGAGAAAGAAAAACTTTTACGAACTCTTTTGCTCTTGTTTGCATAAAATAAGCTTAAACAGCACCCAGGTTTTCAGCCAACATTATAACTATCCATGTCAACAATAACTCTTAAAGATTATAATGACTCATATCAATGACATAATCAGCTAGCGAGCAATAATAAGATATCTCAAACAGCAACACGTTGTCAAAACAACCATGATATAATATGACAATAATGGTATCTCGCTACCCCTTTCTGAGACCGCAAAACATAAATGCAGAGCACCTCCAAAGTTCAAGTAGCGACTAAACATTGTAATTCATGGTAGAAAAGATCCAGTCATGATGCACCCAACATTAGCTATACACAATGCATAAATCATGACAGTTGTGCTCTACTCAGTTTCTGGCGCTTGTTTTAGACGATGATGACACAACATAAAAGTAAATAGAAAGTCCCTTCACAGAGGGAAGCAGGGATTTGCAGAGGTGCCAGAGCTCAATTTTTAAAACAGAGATAAATGATATTTTGAGACATGCACCCTTCTTATTCACTTCACGACTATCAGTTATCAACACCTTCCATGCTAAGCACGCTAGTGGCGGTTCCCAAGCGATAAAAGTAAAGGTTTTGACTCCATTGGGAGTTTTTGTTTGATTAATCAAGAGATGAACTCTTTCTCATGTTTGCAGTTTGGGACTAGGCATCCCTATTACCGCCCATTTTCTCGTGCGATGGCAAGTGAATAAACACTCGACCTGAGAATAACCCGCTTAGCACGGAAGATATCGACCACCTCCTGTCGTTCCATGAACGATCCAGGCACACAAAACGGATAATTTTTCAGAAGTTTTTAGAGGTGGCACATGCAAATTTACTTAGGACGGCAGGGTAATACTGTATATAGGTAGGTATGGTGGACTCAGCTGGAATAACTTTTGGGTTCAAGGTTTTTGATGTACAAGCAGAATTCCCACTTAGTACAGGCGAAGGCTAGCAATTAAGATTGGGAAGCGGCCAGCTAGAGAGCAACAACGATCATGACCAGGCATTATGCATAAGTAACATTGGACACTAGCATGAGTAGGATATGAACACCATGAACATAAATATCATAGAGGCTATGTTGGTTTTGATTCAACTACATGCATAAACATGTGCCAAGTCAAGCCGCTCGAACATTCAGAGGAGGATACCATATCACCATACTACATCACAATCATTTTAACGCTATGTTGACATCCAAGATAAATCATTATCAACTCCCAGCTACTTATGCATGGCATGAGAAACTATAATCTCTGATTGTCATTGCAAACATGTTTAATCATAATGGGTTGAAGCTTGGATACTAGGCTAAACATATTTACACAGACATAACAAGTCGAGTTCATACCAGTTTCTCTTTGCCACGGCCAGTTCATCGAATATCGTCATTATTGCCTTTCACTTGCACGACCGAGTGATATGAAAATAATAATAGTGCAAGAATGTCGTGGACTAAGCTGGAATCTGCAAACATTTTATTAAACAGGAGAAGACAAGGTAAAATGGGCTCTTTATTAGTTCAACAGTTATTCATATGAGAGCCACTCAACGTTTTCATCGTGGTCTTCTCCTCGGTAAGACTCGAATAAAAAGAAAACAAATTTAGAGAAACACACTGAAATATTTTTGGAGTTTTTTATTTTCTTCAACAAGCAAATAAAAAGCAAAAATGAGAAAAACTATTTACACGAGAAAGCTCCCAACAAGCAAAAGAAGAACAAGGAAATCCTTTTGGATTTTCTTTTTAGTACTACTACTAAGCATGCATAGAAAGTAAATTACTGCAACTAATTTTTTTGGTTTTTCTAAAGTTTTTCAAACACACAAGAAGAAGGCAAGAAAATAAATCTAAGCATGGATGATACAATGAAAAAGTGTGAACACCGACAAATGGAATGATATGTGAGCATGAATATAATGTCAGTGAGAAGCACGTACTCTCCCAAGCCTAGGCTTTTGGCCTAACTTGGTAGTTGATCAGTAGCCTGGAGGGTAGTAGTCAGCGTGGTAGCTCAAAGAGGCTCTCGGTGCGGATGCCTCAGCACGCCATGCCGCCACCACTGCTGTGTTATGAGCTCAGGCCTCGCTCTCAAGAACAAAATATCTTCCCCTGCTGTTATAATCAAAGAGAGCAGGTGCAGGCAAATATGTGTCCACAACATGTGATTGGTTAAACAACAGATTATAAGTGAAGTTTTCAGCCCTTCCCTTGAGAATATTATGCTCTTTTAAGGCATCAAAATCTAAATACCGAGTGGGTAGGATAGGATCAAAGGGCAAAGGTGAAACACTCAGTCCTCGTGCTAAACACGTGGCATATATTCCACCATAGAACCAGCCACTTTTGGCATTATTCTGAAGTTTATGTGCAACAATCGCTCCAAGGTTATAATTCCTTTCACCAGTGAGAGTGGTTGAATGAGGCTCAAGTCTGGCGCACAAAGTATGCTACAGTCTTGCTTGCCTACTATGCATTTCCCATTAAATAATGCAAAAAATAGTGAATTGCGGGAAAGTGAATGCTCTTTATTCTTCCTTATCTTACTCCCCTGTTTTCACCGTAACAAAGGCTAGTCAAGAAAGACTCGTACTCAGCCTTTGGTGGCTCATCAAGCGAACCCCAAAATGGAAGTTTGCAATGGTAAGAAAAGTTCTCCAATGGAATAGTATATGGATTATCATAAAGCATAAACGACACCCTAGACTCACGTGGAAAATAATTAAATCCTTTGACAAATGATTCAGTGAGAAGTTGGTGTTGTTCACACTTATCTGAGAGGTAAGGACCGAGACCGGCATTGTGAACATATTGCTCAAATTCCTCCTTAATGCCCACTCGCATCATATACTCATCGCAAGGCCATAAGCATGTTTTGGTGGCGGCATCTCGCGTGGAACTTTCACTTGGTTCAACATAAGACCGTCGAGCAGAACTATCACTAGAAGATGCCCCCGAGGATCATCTCCTCGAAGAACTCCTTCCAAATAGGTTCATCATGTCCGGGTACAATTTTTCCTATGAACAAAAATCTGAATTTTTAGTTCACAAAATTTTCTCAACAAAACTGATAGCAACTACTCATAGGGATACATAGAGGCCATAGCAAGCATTCAAACTACTTAGAACACTAAGAATTGAACATGCAAGCACATCTACAGCAGCACCAAGAGTAGCTATTTATTCAAAGTATAAACAACTAAAACAAAAACTATTTGGACAAATGGTGGAGTCACATACCAAGCAACAATCCCCCAAAATAGTTTCGAAAACGGAGCTTCGAGCAAAGAGATTGAAATCCGCGGGTTTGGGCTCAAGAACACGGGAGAGAGAGCAATGGGGATTTTTTTCTGGAGGTAAGTGATGACATGGGATGAAGAGGTAAGTGAGGGGGCCTGCTACCTCTTGAGCTTGCGTTGGTTTTTCCCTTGAAGAGGAAAGGGTGATGCAGCAAAGTAGCGTAAGTATTTCCCTTAGTTTTGATAACCAAGGTATCAATCCGGTAGGAGACTACACACAAGTCGCCTCGTACCTACACAAACAAATAAGAACCTTGCAACCAACGCGATAAAGGGGTTGTCAATCCCTTCACGGCCACTTGCAAAAGTAAGATCTGATAGAGATAATAAGATAAATATTTTTGGTATTTTTATGATATAGATTGCAAAGTAAAAATAGATTGGAAACTTATATGATGGAGAATAGACCCGGGGGCCATAGGTTTCACTAGTGGCTTCTCTCAAGATAGCATAAGTATTACGGTGGGTGAACAAATTACTGTCGAGCAATTGATAGAAAAGTGCATAGTTATGAGAATATCTAGGCATGATCATGTATATAGGCATCACGTCCGCGACAAGTAGACCGAAATGATTCTGCATCTACTACTATTACTCCACACATCGACCGCTATCCAACATGCATCTAGAGTATTAAGTTCATAAGAACAGAGTAACGCATTAGGCAAGATGACATTATGTAAAGAGATAAACTCAAGCAATATGATATAAACCCCATCTTTTTATCCTCGATGGCAACAATACAATACGTGTCATTTCCCTTTCTGTCACTGGGATCGAGCAACGCAAGATTGAACCCAAAGCTAAGCACTTCTCCCATTGCAAGAAAGATCAATCTAGTAGGCCAAACCAAACTGATAATTCGAAGAGACTTGCAAAGATAACAAATCATACATAAAAGAATTCAGAGGAGATTCAAATATTGTTCATAGATAATCTTGATCATAAACCCACAATTCATCGGATCTCGACAAACACGTCGCAAAAAGAGTTACATCGAATAGATCTCCAAGAAGATCGAGGAGAACTTTGTATTGAGATTCAAAGAGAGAGAAGAAGCCATCTAGCTAATAACTATGGACCCGAAGGTCTGTGGTAAACTACTCACACATCACCGGAGAGGCTATGGTGTTGATGTAGAAGCCCTCCATGATCGATTCCCCCTCCGGCGGAGCGCCGGAAGAGGCCCCAAGATGGGATCTCACGGGTACAGAAGGTTGCGGCGGTGGAAATAGGGTTTCGTGGTGCTCCTGGATGTTTTCGGGGAATATGGGTATATATAGGAGGAAGAAGTAGGTCGATGGAGCTGCGAGGGGCCCACGAGGGTGGGGGCGCGCCCAGGGGGGCAGGCGTGCCTCCCTGCCTCGTGGCCTCCTCGCTTCTTTCTTGACGTCCACTCCAAGTCCTCTAGATCACGTTTGTTCCAAAAATCACTCTCCCGAAGGTTTCATTCCGTTTGGACTCCGTTTGATATTCCTTTTCTGCGAAACACTAAAGTAGGCAAAAAAATAGCAATTTGCACTGGGCCTTCGGTTAATAGGTTAGTCCCAAAAATAATATAGAAGTGTATAATAAAACCCATTAAACATCCAAAACAGATAATATAATAGCATGGAACAATCAAAAATTATAGATTCGTTAGAGACGTATCAGGGCCCATGTGGGGACCACAACCCACCAGGGCGCGCCTGGGGGTCCTGGCGCGCCCAGGTGGGTTGTGCCCACCTGATGCACCTCCCTCTCGTATTATTTGCACCAGAAATTCTTAAATATTCAGAAAAAACATATAAAAAATTTCAGGGCATTCTGAGAACTTTTATTTTTGGTTCATTTTTTATTGCACGAGAAATTCAGAAAACAGATAAAATGTGGCACTTTATTTTATTTAACTAATAAAAACAGAGAATAAAAAGTAGGGATAGAAGGTAGTGCTTACTAAATTCATCAACTTCATACCGCTCAAAAATGATTCATTAATAAGGTTGATCAGGTCTTATTAACAGCCACTTTCGATTAGCATGAAACCGAAGAACTTTCGTAAATCACTAAGTTACCTCGATGGGGATTTGCATTTCCCCAACAATAAGCATTTCATATTTCTTTTTGACAGTAGGTAGAAGTATTTGAAAACTTCCGATAGTGATTGTCGGAGATTTTTCAATAACATTAATACCATTCACTTGGAATTGTTTCTTCGGAAAGTGCACCGTATGCTCATTACCATTGATATGAAAAGTGACCTTGCTTTTATTGCAATCAATAACATCCCCTGCAGTATTCAAGAAAGGTCCACCAAGGATAATCGACATGTTGTCGTCCTTGGGCATCTCAAGTATAACAAAGTGAGTCAAAATAGTAACATTAGCAACAACAACGGGCACATCCTCACAGATACCGATAGGTATGGCAGTTGACTTGTCAGCCATTTGCAAAGATATTTCAGTAGGTGTGAGTTTATTCAAGTCAAGTCTTTTATATAAAGAGAAAGGCATAACACTAACACCAGCTCCTAAATCACACAAAGCAGTTTTCACATAATTCTTTTTGATAGAGCAAGGTATAGTTGGTATTCCCGGATCTCCAAGTTTTTTAGGCACTCCATCTTTGAAAGTATAATTAGCAAGTATAGTGGAGATTTCAGCTTCCGGTATTTTTCTCTTATTTGTGATGATGTCTTTCATATACTTTGCATAAGGAGGAATTTTCAAGATATCAGTCAAGCGAGTACGCAAAAAGACTGGCCTCAGCATTTCAGCAAAGTGTTCAAATTCTTCATCATCATTATTTTTAGTTGACTTGGGTGGAAAAGGCATAGGTTTTCGAACCCACGGTTCTCTTTCTTTATCGTGTTTCCTAGCCACAAAGTCTCTTTTATCATATCTTTTATTCTTAGGTTGTGGGTTACCAAGATCAACAGGTGGTTCTATCTCAACATCATTGTCTGGTTCTTTATCATTATTCGGTTGAGCATCTTCATGAACCTCAGCATTGTCTTTTTCATTACCACTAGGTGAGTGTTCATTACCAGATTGAGTTTCAGCATCAGAGATAGAAGTTTCATTTTCATTATCAGGAGGTTTCTCTATTTCAGGTTCACTAGAAGCATGCAAAGTCCTATCATTTTTGTTTTTCTTTTTCTTTCTAGAAGGACTAGGTGCATCAGTGTTTACTCATTGTGAATCTTGTTCAATTCTTTTTGGGTGTCCCTCAGGATAAAGTGGTTCCTGAGTCATTTTACCTCCTCTAGTGGCTACTCTAACAGCAAAGTCATGCATATTATTATTCATTTCATCAAGCAATTCTCTTTGTGATTTAGCAACTTGTTCTAGCTGAGTTTGAACCATAGAAGCATGTTTTCCAACACCTCTAACATCATTTGAGATTCTAAATAACAAGTCACTCAAGCGAGCAATCATATCCGAATTATATTTCAACTATTTCATAACATTTGCATTGAAGTGATCTTGTTTTCTAATGTAGTTTTCAAACTCATAAAGGCATTGACTAGGATGCATATTGTGAGGATTATCATTTTCATTGAACTTCATAAGAGAATTTACCTCTACCACCTTAGGCAGTGGTGGTGTATTAAGCCCATGTATTTCTTCAATAGGAGGTAAATTTTTAACGTCCTCAGCTTTAATACCTTTTTCCTTCATAGATTTCTTTGCCTCTTGCATATCTTCGGGACTGAGATATAATATACCCCTCTTCTTTGGAGTGGGTTTAGGTGGTGGTTCAGGAATAGTCCAATCATCATAATTTTTCAATATGTTATTCAATAATTCTTCAGCTTGAGCAATAGTTCGTTCCCTGAAAACACAACCAGCACAACTATCTAGGAAGTCCCTAGAAGCATCAGTTAGTCCATTATAGAAGATATCAAGTATTTCATTTTTCTTAAGAGGATGATCATGCAAAGCATTAAGTAACTGGCAAAGCCTCCCCCAAGCTTGTGGGAGACTCTCTTCTTTAGTTTGCACAAAGTTAAATATTTCATGTAAGGCAGCTTGTTTCTTATGAGCAGGAAAATATTTTTCAGAGAAGTAATAAATCATATCCTGGGGACTACGCACACAACCAGGAGTAAGAGTATTGTACCAAGCTTTAGCATCACCCTTTAATGAGAAAGTAAATAATTTGAGAATAAAGTAATAGCGAGTTTTCTCATCATGAGTAAAAAGGGCGGCTATATCATTCAACTTAGTAAGATGTGCCACAACAATTTTAGTTTCATAACCATGGAAAGGATCAGATTCAACCAAAGTAATTAACTCTAGGTCGACAGAGAATTCATAATCCTTATCATCAATAAAGATAGGTGAAGTAGCAAACTTAGGACACATTTCATTCTAGCATTCAGAGATTTTTCTTTATACTTTTGTAGTGATTTCTCTAGATCATCTCTATCATTGCAAGCAAGAATATCTCTAGTTGCTTCTTCACTCATAACATAACCTTCCGGTACCTTAGGCAATTCATATCTAGCAAGGCTAGTTCTAGCAGGTGTTTCAGGAGTTTCAGTTTCAAGCTCATCATCAGATTCAACAACATCATGTTGCTAGCAATTTGTGCATCAAGAAAATCACCAAGTGGCACATCATCATTATCAAGCAAGGTACTAGCATCATCATAAGCATTATCCATAGCAGAAGTAGCATCATCAATAACTTGCAACATATTAGAATTGATAGCATGTGGTGGTGTTGCAAGTTTACTCATAACAAAAGGTGAATCTAAAGCAGAACTGGATGGCAGTTCCTTACCTCCCCTCGTCTTTGAGGGAAATATCTTAGTCTTTGGATCCTTTAGATTATTCATAGTGATAATATGATAATAATCCCAAGTGACTCAACAAATATAGCTATGCTCCCCGGCAACGGCGCCAGAAAAAGGTCTTGATAACCCACAAGTATAGGGGATCGCAACAGTTTTTAAGGGTAGAGTATTCAACCCAAATTTATAGATTCGACACAAGGGGAGCCAAAGAATATTTGAAGGTATTACCAGCTGAGTTGTCAATTCAACCACACCTGGAGATTAATTATCTGCAGCAAAGTGATCAGTAGCAAAGTAGTTTGGTAGTTTTGATAATAGTGACAGCAGCAACGGTAACAGTAACAGTGATAGCAGTAATTTTGTAGCAAGTGTAACAGTGATGATAGCAGTAGTAACTTAGCAGAAACAATATAAGATAAATTCGTAGGCATTGGATTGGTGACTTGTTGGATGATATTCATCATGTAACAGTTATAACCTAGGGCGATACGGCACTAGCTCCAGTTCATCGATATAATGTAGGCATGTATTCCGTAAATAGTCATACGTGCTTTATTAAAAGAACTTGCATGCCATCTTTTGTCTACCCTCCCGTGGCAGCGGGGTCCATATTGGAAACTAAGGGATATTAAGGCATCCTTTTAAAGAGAACCAGAACAAAGCATTAACACATAGTGAATACATGAACTCCTCAAACTACGGTCATCACCGGGAGTGGGCCCGGTTGTTGTCACTCCGGGGTTGCCGGATCATAACACATAGTAGGTGACTATAACTTTCAAGATCGGGTCTAAAACATGGATATAATGATGAATTCATAAACGGTTCAGATCTGAGTTCATGGCACCCGGGCCCAAAGTGACAAGCATTAAGCATAGCAAAGTCATAGCAACATCAATCTAAGAACATAGTGGATACTAGGGATCAGGCCCTAACAAAACTAACTCGATTACACGATGAATCTCATCCAACTCCTCACCGACCAGCGAGCCTACGAAGGAATTACTCACTCCCGATGGGGAGCATCATGGAATTGGCGATGGAGAAGGGTTGGTGATGACGAAGAACGAAGATCCCCCTCTCTGGAGCCCCAAACGGACTCCAGATCTGCCCTCCCAAGGAAGAACAGGGCTTGGCGGCGGCTCCTTCTCGTGGATCACGATAATTCTTTCTCCTTGATTTTTTTTGGAAATATGTGATTTTGTAGTATTAGGGGGTCATTAGCGGGGCCACCAGGTGGGTACAACCCACCTGGGCGCGCCAAGAGAGGGGGGCGCGCCCTGGTGGGTTGTGCCCAACCAGGGGCCCCTCTCTGGTGGGTCTTGGCTCTAGAAATTCTTATTATTGATATAAAAAATCCTCACAAAGTTTCGTTCCATTCCGAGAACTTCTATTTCTGCACAAAAACAACACCATGGTAGTTCTACTGAAAACAGCGTCAGTCCGCGGTTAGTTTCATTCAAATCATGCAAATTAGAGTCCAAAACAAGAGGAAAAGCATGAGAAAAAGTAGATACGTTGGAGACGTATCAATATACGTATGAACAGAAATGTTTTTCTGGGATTCATCGTGTGGGATGAACATACGAACGGAAACGATTGGGTTTCGAGGCCTCGCCCGATCGCACACGAACTCATTTTGCCCCAGCCTGTGTGCCAGGAGGGCCTATCCTCGACGGTTTCTGGGACATGTGGGAAGGACCCCCTATCGCCCACACTCACTTGGCGACGGTTCAAATGCCGTCGCGGAAAGGAGTTAAAAACCGTTTGTATAGCACCGACGCGGACCAGTGATTGCAGATCATACTACTTGTGTTGCTTGCACCATGCGACTTGTTGGCCATCTTGGACCACTTGATTGCACACATGTTAGAGATCTTGCTTCGACTTGTCATTTTTCACCTTTCCATGCCTCATGAAATATATACCTTGTGTGTTGCATCCAATTCTTGGATTACTTGCTCCTATCATATGCTTGGTTGCAACAATGTCATTTCTTCACATATGCCATGTCCCATTGATTGCTACATGCTTGCGTTGATTTCCTCACACATGATGAACAATTGCTCTTTCTATTGTGTTGAGTGCCGCACTATCTTCACTACACCCTATGAACGTTATTCTTGGATTGTCTTGCACTTGACCCATGTGTTTAGACATATCATCTTCTTTGGTGTTGTGAATGATACATATGCATACCATAGAACATTTGTTGAGCGCTTTGTGCATGCTTGTTATGACCTCGAGGTAGATGCTTGTTCTCTTGTCACACATATTTGCATCACTACCTCACATTTACATGCTTGCTTCCATGATGTCCTTGATTGTGCTCAATTTATGTGCTTACATACCATGTCATAATCCTTTGTCACACCATATGCTATGCTTGATAATGATACTTTTTGGGTGAATCACCTCTTGAATGCTTGGTTTTGCACTCACAATAACCACATTTGTTTTTCCAAGTGTTTGTTGTTCTTGCTCCTTTTGAAGGAATCCCAAGACTGTGCGACATTGGAGAGTGAACACTATGAGCTTCAAGATGATGAGTACTTGGTGATCGTCCACTTCTACACGGCGACGATATCTCTTTCCCATGGTGATTTGTTTTTCTATCCGAGGTCGGATCTTTCCCAAGGGGAAGGGGATGATGCAGAGCATCCTATGGAAATCACCATGTCAAGAGTCCGTTCGGCAAGTGACACGTGCGACATCTACTTCACATACAAAAAGGTGAATCATGTCCTTTACACATGTTCACTTGACCTCTTCGAGGATGGTATACTACTTGACAATCCACTGATGTGCATACATAGGTATTGCAGGAGCTTCACGGATGACGAGGAGGAGTACAAGCGCCAAGGAATAACTACACCATCCGCGAGGGAAGCATGAAAGCGATGACGGAAGAAGACGGAGTTGTTGAAGCTATAACAGCCGGACATCCGGGCCAAGGCCGGACATCCGACGCCTTTGCAGCCAAAGGTGCTGCACCAACAAACGACCAGAGAGCATCAGCGGCCTTACATCCGGCGCCACATCAGCATCCGGACATCCGGCCTACCCCTTGAAATCCGGCAGAGACGCAACAGAGCGCATCGAAGTTTGGCCAACATCGGGCCAGACATCCGGCGCCTCACGAGAGGCCGGACATCCGGCCCCTAGCACAGACATCCGGCGCCTGCCTGCGCGCAGCCCCGGGCGAGAGGCCCATGTATCTCTCTTTCCCACTTACCCCTTCGTGGCTTAGACTATAAATAGATCATCTCCCACTCTTTCTAGGGTTTGGAATGTGATAGCTCATCTTAGTTGAGCTTTGCTCCTACCACTCTTCTCTTGAGAGAGAGAGACCACTCCCATGGAGTTCAAGACCTCCATGTGAGAAGATCCCGAGGGATTCAAGACCCCCTTTGTGGGAAGGATCTACCTAGATCACCAAGACCCCATCTCCTTTGGATTTGGGATGAACTCTACCTTGTATCTTTCCCTTTGATTGTTCATGTACCTTGTGATCTTGTGTGTTTGCTAGTTTAGTGGATGTGTGATTGGACTTGTTCTTGATTGTTTCCCCTTGTGATTTCTCTCCGTTCTTCCCCGTGTTCATCGTGTTCTTCACGGGAATCCACTCCAATCGTGAAAGATCGGCCAAAACCGGGTCTAGCCCCGTATCACTTTTTGTCGGGGATATACCCCGCGGTATGACCTGGCCGGAGTTATAACCCGGCTGGGACTTGGTAAACCGGCAGGTGTTAAGTCAGATGATAACCCGGCAGGTGTTAAGTCAGATGATAACCCGACAGGTGTTAAGTCAGATCATAACCCGGCAGACAGTCATAAACCGGCAGGAGTCATAACCCGACAGGCAATCATAAACTGGCAGGGGTCATAACCCGGCAGACAATCATAAACCGGCAGGAGTCATAACCCGGCAGACAGAGTCGCCTGGGGTTAGTAAGCCCGAGACATTATGAAGCCCGAGACGTTATGAAGCCCGAGACGTTAAGAAGCCCATGAAGAGAAGTCAGAATAGTTTAAGTCTTAATCCGAGTTGGACTCTACATGTAACCCGCCCCTTCAACTTATATAAGGAGGGGCAGGGCACCCCAAGAGGGGAGAGAAGAATAATCTTTAGGGCTAGACATAACTAGGAGAGCCGGTTTACGGCGGCACCCTCATGATGATAATGAGACCTAGCCACAAACAACATGTGGGGTTGTTACCGGATGATGTTTCCTGGGGCCCGAAGCTGTCTAAATCCTTGTCATGTGTGTTGATCCGCCTTGCGTCTCTCGATTCCAACCAACCCCTTCAAGCTACCGCATAGATGCGTTGGCCTCACGACTAAGTTCTCACACTAGGACATCTGACGTGACAATTCCACGACAGTTGGCGCCCACCGTGGGGCCTGCGCACGGTGGTGTTGAGTTCTTGAAGGGATTTTTTTAGGATTCGAGAAGTTCGCGATTGTCTGGATGAAGGAAATCCGGTTTATGAAGGATCTACATCAACTATGATTTCGCTAGATCAAGATCAAAAAGAAAAGTTGCACATTAGATACGCCGCCGGTAAGGTTACTGAGTCGGCAAAAAACGGATAGCAACAAAAACGATTGAAGCAATTAGAAAAAAAGGAAGTCAATGACCCGGAGGAAAAACGCCCCGGTGAACCGCCCCAGGTTGGTTCTGACTCGCTGAGTCGCCGCAGTGCTGCAGTGTAGCACGGTGGCAACGACCACGCTCTATCACCAGGGAGACAAAATCAAGTTGCCGGGATGAATTAGTATGCACGGGTGGCAGCTCGTCTTTCGAGGACCAATTAAGTTTTGAGCTGCTCGTTCACGGGATAAAGCCAACACCATCAATTGGGGCTTTCCTAATTACTAGCAGTTGAAAGATAAGAAGACCACGATTCGGACTCCTTGCACCGAGCTGGCTGTTGACCCGCCCATCTCTGTCTCTGCCATGGGTTTGACCCGCCGCAAGCACCCTCCGCCTGATAGGGGTTACACTTCCGCGTCCTTTACCCCGGGTCGCCGTTTTTGTTAAATCGCCTCGTGAGCTCATGCCTGGTCTCCTGTACCGCCCTGTGCGATTCTGATCCGCTACCGGTTGCTGCGTCAGCTACTGGAGCCGCCCGTCACTGATTCCGCTCCAAGTCACCGCTTCATGCCGTTTTCCTCTGCCCAGCACCACGATAAGTCACCGGCCGCTTTCGCTACTTCAAGCCACCTTGGCTCCGTTCCACCGAGAGCTGCCGCACCTCCATAGCTAGACCATGTCGAGCCGCCCCGTTGCCGCGTTTTCTGCTCCCACGGCACGTTCCCTCCGAATCGCCGACTGCCGACCACCGCTAAAGATATGCGGCCGGATCTTCAAGTCGCCGTTCTCCACTTCTATAAGTCGCCGACCATGATTCCGGCTGGGAGTCGCCAGGCCTTCTCCAGCGGAGAACCGCCGTCCCTCGCCCTGAACCGCCCGCCTTGACAACTCCGGCCTTGACCGGTGCCGTCCTGCTGCCGTCCGCGTGCGCCGGGTCGCTCGCCTGCCAGATGCAGTACTGCGACAAACCGCCGCGACCCTCGGCCGCCTCAAATCGCTACCATCGCTGCGCCAGGCCGACCTAGGTCTATTGCAAGATGCAAATCGCACGGGTCGCCGCTGCTGGACTCCGCCTCTGCCACAACCCGCCGTTGCCTGCCTGACCCGCCGGTTTCTGCCGGGTCACCGTCGCCGCTGCACCAAACCATCGATTCAACTATCGACCCGGACGAGGACTGGGACGGGGGTTGGATTCGGATTACGCTGTCGTCGCCCCGTTCCGAGCCGCCTTGCGACCCTGCCGTGTCAAGCCGCCGACCTCGCCGTGGCTCACCTCTTCTGTAACCCGCCTCGCCGCTTCAACTGTTGCTGACGCGTTCACAGCCGCCACTGGGCCACGGCCTTGCTACACCTCCAATCTGTTCTACGACCTCGCCGGAGGAGGTCTTGAGGCCCCTGCCACCTCGTCTCCGCTGCAGCGGTTCTACTATGGCCGGTGCGCTATTTCTGTCATCATCAAGGCCCTGCTTCACCGACCTTCACCGCTCGCCGCTCACTAAACCGCCACCTCCTCAACCACCGGGCCGCTGTCACGGCTGCATTGGGTCACCTCGCCAGCCATCAGCGTATCACCCGCTGTTATACCTTCGATATGAACCGGACGCCGCTTGTGCTAAACCGCCTGCTTCTGAGCCGCTCCAGCTTAAGCTCCCGCCTGAGTCGCTATCATCGCTACAATCCGCCGCGGCCTTGTCTCCTCCAAGTCGCCCGCGGGCCGCCCTGCGCTAAATCGCCGGTCCCCTAGCCCAGCGATGATGCGGTTTCCCCTCACCAGTGCGCCTTGCCGCTATAACTCGCTCCGCCTCCGGTTTCCAATCCGTCGGCCGTCTCCACTCCGGTCCGGCTTACTCCCGGATGAGAATCGCCCGCACCTAGACTCCGTCTCGCATCGACCGAGGCCCGTCGCCGTGGCTCCGCGTTACTGGCCTCAAGCCGCCTCCGAGCCGTGCGTCGTGTCTACCTCCTCCGTGCCAATGTCGTGTCCGCCTCCTCCGAGTCGTCCTGCGCCCTCGCCTACAAATCGTCACCGCGCTCGCCGGCCCGTAGCTCGGGCCGCCCGCGTGCTCCTTCCCTTACCCGTGCGTCGTCTCACGAGCATGCTGCCCTTGAACCGCCGCTGCTCTAATCCGCCGTGCCTGCCGGCGCCCGTGCCTGCTGAACCGGCCGCAGCTGCGCCTCTCCAACCCGCCGCCATTTCAGCCGCGCCTCGCCTCTTTTGGGTCGCCATCACCGACCCGCCGCCACCTTAGACCGCCGTCGCCTACACATCCAAGCCACCATGGCCACGCTGAGCCGCGCCTGCCGCGCATCGAGCCGCGCCTCCGTCGCTGTGGCACTCCTCTACGTGGCCACGCTGAATCGGCCGCAACCGCGCCTCTCCAACCCGCCGCTGTGGCAGACGCACTTCAAACGACTCGCCGGAGCGTCCACGCCTTGCTCCGGTTCACTGAAGCCTCCAAATCACAGTCACCTCAGTAAGCCGGTTCGATCTCCATGTTGCCGAGTCGCCGCTGCCGCCATGACTCGCCTCTGCTTTGCCAAGGCACCCCTTGCTGGTGTGATTTTGTCTTTCTGGTACAAAGCAAAAGAAAATTGGGGGATAATGGAGCAGTGCATGCATGCATGTTGACTCGAAGACTGGTCTGCCAACAGTAATGGGGTAGGAGTCCCAGTGGGCAAGGCATTATGCGTTACCAGCATCGGTGCTCATCTGACAAATCCAGGTGCTATCTTCTCTATATATTTTATTAGCACATATATAAATTGTTTGAGAACAATTACTCTGTCTTTCAAAATATTTTATGCAGGACAAAGTCCACTACAAAAGTGGCGTCGTACCATGGACAGGAGGCTCGCACCGGTTTAAACGTTGTGGTCAATTCTTGCGCCTGCGCCGGTTTAAATGTCGTGGCCAACTCTCGCGCCTGCACCGACTACCGCTGCCGTGCCCGAATCGTTAGTCCGCACCCGTGCGCGCTGGTTTCCAACACCGTGGCCGACTCACCTAGTCGGGCTTACAATGCCGTGGCCGGCTCTCCCGTCCGCACCGGCCTATAATATCGCGGCCGACTCATATGTCTGCTCCTACGGCGGACTCACCCATGATTGATTTTCGCTTCACCATGGTGATCATCAACTCCGCGGTGGATAGCTACCGGCCTGGTGTATCAGGTGAAATCCATCCAGTATATTTTGATGTTATATATTACTTTCTTTAAAAGAGCAATTACTCCGGCTTGCAACGTTATCTAAATGCAGGACCCTAAACCGCCATATTGGTGCAAATTTAAAGGCCGTCGGAAAATTTCTGGCTTAAAAAGAAGGATCCCGGTTTAAAATCCGGCTCAAGGGAAAGCTGTCCCCCACAAAGTTTTGAAGCTCCCAATATCCGGTTAAAAAGAATTCATTTCTCGCAAGTTCGAGTTCTCAGAAAAAATTATAGGGACCAAAGAGAGTTTGTTGCACATCACAACTCAAACATAGGCACCCGGCGAGCACAACTCAGAAATATATCACATGGGGGCTTCTGTTTATAAAGCGGAGTTCTGATTACCCATTGATCCGGCTTATAAGCCACATAAAAAAATCACTTGGGGGCTTGGTCGTATTCGAACCATAGCTACACCTCTTGATCGGCGTAAGGCCACCAGGGAAATCACTTGGGGGCTTGGTCGTATTCGAACCATAGCTACACCTCTTGATCGACGTAAGGCCACCAGGGAAATCACGCGGGGGCCAAAGAGAGTGTTGCAAAAGCACAACTCAAACATAGGCGCCCACTAAACACAACTCAAAATATTGCTCGGGGGCTCTTTGCTTCTCAAAGAACAAAGAGTCTACACCCTTGTAATAGGCTATCAAGCCAGGCTTGGAAGCCAGGTGTATTCACCTAAAACCCCGGGTTATCCTGCCTTTTTTTAAGTAAGCCACTTCGTCCAGGTAATCCTGGTATGACCCGCCGAACGTTTGGCAAGTCAATCTTATACAGACCCTGAACTTGTCAAAGTTAAAACGACGATTGGTTAATGTGCGGTCCATCTTAAAAGGCTTTATAAAATGGTTTAACTCAGTGGCCTGGCAGCCCATGAAAAGCCTCGATTTTGGGCCTGGCAGCCCATGAAAAGCCTCGCGTCTTCCCATGCTTTTATTCGACAAATTTTCTCTTTTTGAGATTTACAACACTTTATGATAAACTGGTGTTTATTAACTGGGCCTGGTTTTCGACTATAAGTCGCCAGTATATATTTGGATTGCGCCATTGGAATCATGCGCTTATAAATCATTGGATATATTATTCAAATCTTTAATAGCCAACATGGCTGGATTTTTATTATGGTTATCAATAAACCAGTATTATGATTGAGGTTTTCAAAGTCGCTTTAGCGCAATAGATATTATTTTATCGATGGATATGATTTATTCTACAATGGAAGGAATAGTCCCGAGTCGCTGCAGGCTTACGACCCGGCACTTGGGGGTTGCATTATTCAAGTTGAGATTACATCAAATATGCAAGTCTCATGTCGCTGCAAGCATGCACCATGACACTTGGGGGCTAATGCAAAGTCATTTTTACTAGCCTTATTGAAGACCCGACTCATTACATCATAATGAGCCGGCCCTTGGGGGCTACCAATTGCTCCTGTCAACAATTCAAGGCACACAAGTTAAACCCATTATATTGAAGGGTCCATTGCTTAGTTGATAAAGCACAAAGCTCTTAACCTTGTGGACGTGGGTTCAACCCTTATGATGGGGGCTACACGTTGCTGTTAAAATCTACATAATCATATTTTCAAAGTCCCTGCTCATTATTTGCATAATGACCCGGCCCTTGGGGCTACATTGGTTGAAGTTTTTATGAGCATCAGGCAATTACAAGTCCCAGGTTGCTGCAAGCATGACAACCCGGCACTTGGGGGCTACATATGCGGAATACTCAGTTTATGACTCATGAGTGAGATGAACAAATCGGATGTTTTCAAGGTTGTGACATTTATATTAAAGCAAGTTTTACATCCTTAAACCGGCTGAAGATCAGATGAGTATTTCAAGGACCAATATTTCTGTTAAGCATTGGGAGCTAAGTCAAATGAATTATTCTTCATAATATTTTTCTGTGACAACCAATATCAGCAAATTGATTATGAAGCTGGCCTATTGACCCAGATTTTCTAGAAGGAAATGACAAGGATTAAAGGATGCTCAGGATCAGTTTAACATGGATAAATCCAAATTAAACTGGGGGCTAATGTCGGGGATATACCCCGCGGTATGACCCGGCCGGAGTTATAACCCGACTTGGACTTGGTAAACTGGCAGGTGTTAAGTCAGATGATAACCCGGCAGGTGTTAAGTCAGATGATAACCCGGCATGTGTTAACTCAGATCATAACCCGACAGACAGTCATAAACCGGCAGGAGTCATAACCCGGCAGGCAATCATAAACTGGCAGGAGTCATAACCTGGCAGACAATCATAAACAAGCAGGAGTCATAACCCGGCAGACAGAGTCGCCTGGGGTTAGTAAGCCCGAGACGTTATGAAGCCCGAGACGTCATGAAGCCCAAGACGTTAAGAAGCCCATGAAGAGAAGTCAGAATAGTTTAAGTCTTAATCCGAGTTGGACTCTACATGTAACCCGCCCCTTCAACTTATATAAGGAGGGGCAGGGCACCCCAAGAGGGGAGAGAAGAATAATCTTTAGGGCTAGACATAACTAGGAGAGCCGGTTTATGGCGACTCCCTCATGATGATAATGAGACCTAGCCACAAACAGCATGTGGGGTTGTTACCGGATGATGTTTCCCAGGGCCCGAAGCTGTCTAAATCCTTGTCCTGTGTGTTGATCCGCCTTGCGTCTCTCGATTCCAACCAACCCCTTCAAGCTACCGCGTAGATGCGTTGGCCTCACGACTAAGTCCTCACACTAGGACATCTGACGTGACAATTCCACGACACTTTTGCTTCTCGATACTTCATTAAACCCCAGATGAGATATATCGGCATCCTCGTGAATCAACACATGATCAATATGCCAGTTTCCTCGTTATCGGTTTTGTTTTATTTTCTCGTTCCCGTGTTTCGGCATCCCTGTGAGCAAGTCACGCTGTGTATGGTCAGACGATGATGGATACCGTCACACCGAGAGGACCCTATGAATGTCTTTCCATTGATGGAGGAGCAAATCCCAGTCTCGAGCTATCGAGTACCTTGGCATACCTTTTTGATGCACCTATAAGTTGTCATTATGATCACCCTATTACAGTTGACGTTAGAACAACCCCAAGTACATCATCTGGTATGAAGATACTTGATGCTATCACGGTGAAAGGAATTATGCATACGTTAACTTTCATGTGTTATAAACCATAAACTTGTGACGAAAGGATCTCATAGTGTAACAATCAACTTGGGACAGTTCAACACAAGTGTTCTTCTAACATTGTGCCCTCAAAGTTGTGGGCATCCATGTTACACTTAACTTATGCCCGTGATCAGGAAAACAAAACCATCATGCAACACTTGAGCTAGTCCTAAAGGCGAGATTAGGAATCGATTTACCATTTTATTATTCTACACGTGTACATGAATTTTTCTCCCAGCCTCGTGGTTATTGCAAACTCTAGCACCATTGCAGTTATAGTGTAGAACATAAACAATATTATAAGCTTGGAAATAAATAATAACATTGTAATTATTGCCCCCATGACATATTTCCAACACCGGCCTGCTGGCTATTTGACGCACACAGATGCTAGATAGCCATAGGATAAATGGGCCAAGACCAAAAGGCAATGCAAATGCTTTAGTAATAATAAATATATTAATTAAATGGCTATAGGATTATAAAAAAATGGTTATAGTGCCTGAAAATAAATTAATTGGGGCATAAACGAACTTCAAATTGGATGGAATTTTATATGTGGTGTCTCTAGACTATAGCACGACCAAACAAAAATACACTAGCGACTTTGGTAGTGTAGGGTTGTCCACCTCTCATTCCATGACAAAAAGAATTTTGCTAACGGGATTGATCTCGCAGACGCAAAGAGGAGGATTGCTGCGATTTGAGTTTTGGAGTCGTGCTGGGGCGATGGTGATGAATGCTATGGATTTTTTTTGTACTTGTGAAACCTTTTTTAGGCAAACTACAACATTTTTTTAGGGAAGGCAAACCACAACTTTGTTTTTTGAGGGGACGGCAAACTACAACTTCTTTTTTTATGTAAGGCCTCCTACTTTTTTTTTCTCTTCTGAGAAAGAGGCAAACTACACGAAAGTGCTATTGTGAGCTCGAGCTCACAGGCACCCTTTGCTACAGTACAAACAAAAAAATTATTTAAAAAGTTCAAAAAAATCTGAAATTTTTGGTCAATAAACTTTGGTGTTATTTCTACATGCGTGCCAATTTTCATGATGAAATGACATTCATGCAGGTCTCGGCAAAAAAAAAACAAAATCGATGCTCGAAAATGCTTCCAAAAACAGTTTTTTTGGAGCATGAATTTTTTTTGCCGAGACCTCCACAAATGTCACTTCATTACGAAAATTGGCACGCATGTAGAAAAAACATCAAAATTTCTTGACAAAAAATTTCAGATTTTTAAATTTTTTTACTATTTTTTCGGATTTTACTGTTTATCCGGGATCACTGGTGCTCCGGATCACATGCTCCATGTCCCAAACTACAACTACTCCTACAATGCATCACCCCGCCCATTCTTCGTTTCTGCCGCGTGTATCTCGACGGCCCATGAAGATCACATCGAAGTAGAAAGGAAGCCCAAAGCCCACCAATAATAACAGGTCGGAACGTGCGCGTCGTGTCTTGCCTGTCTCCTCGACCTCCGAATCGACTCTCTTGTCTATGCAGCTTGCTTCCCCTATCTATTTTCTTAGAGGGAGGGGGAGAGAGGGACAACCAAGATCCAAATCTTGGCCAGCGACTCGATCGGATCTCCAGCCGACGCCGGCGACCATGGCTCGCCATCACCTCCTTCTCTTCCCCCCTCTCCTCGCGCTTGCCTTCTCCTTTGTCGTCGCCGCCCCTGAGGTACCCAACTCTTGCTCTCTTAGCAAATCCTTTATCTGTCGCCCCCTTACGATGGCTCCATCCGTATGAGACAGGGAGATGCCGCCGCCTTCATCGATGGCGCATCACACCGCTACCTGAGGGATCAGCAAGAGGACCAGGTTCAGTCCCCAGTTATCCTCTCTCTTTCTCTGCGGACCAACTTGTTGCTGCGTGCCACCAAGTTCAAACGACTCTTCCAGCTAATCCATACCGGATTATAGTTTATATTCCCTCCGTTCGGAAATACTTGCCTAGAAATGGTTGTATTTAGACTTGTTTTAGTTCTAGATACAACCATTTCTAAGACAAGTATTTCCGAACGGAGGGAGTAGTTCGTAGCTTACACATGTAACAAATACCAGACGACCATTGAAAAAACAAATACTAGCTGTTACAACGCGATATGATGCATTTACATCGGGGCTTAAATAGAGGCAATAAAGCCAGTAATAGATCGTCAACTACCCAGCCATTTATGTCATCCCATCTACTCGTTCTCAAACAAGAAAGTTAAGCACCTACTCTCCATGGGTGCTTAGAGTATGGTTAGGGCATGTACAATGGTTGATAAGATAGTCTTATCTTAAGTCTTGCATGTGATTTAGAGATGACAAAAAACATGTCTACAATGGGTCATCTCTTAGCCTTATCTTCAATAACTAGCTATTCCTAAAAACGTGGTGAGACATATTGTGCTAAGAGATCATCTCTTGTCTTCTCTTAAATAAGAGAAGACAAGCCTTTTCTTATGATTTCTCTCTCCTCCACCTCATCATTTATCCTACGTGGCATGCCTAAGATAGAACCATTGTACATGCCCTTAATAGTATAGCGAACAACCGGCTATATGAAATTATCATGTCAGCTATAGCCAACCTAATAGACAACACGTATAGTAGCTAGTTACTAATATATGGCCCACCCTATACTTTCACAATGTTTTTTGGAGGCCTTGCTGCAGCTGGCTGTTAATCTACAGCCCGCTTCCATTCTTTCCCCTCTTCTCTCGCGTCCATCTAACTCAACAAAAACACAATACTTTAATCCTTAAAGCCTACTGACTGTATCTTATTAGACTTGCTCTTAGATGCATAACAACATTTAGTCAGAGGTACCTACAATTAGCACCTTATCAAACCTGCATGGCAAGAAGCAGTTTTTTGCTTTGTTTGCAACAAGCACCTGTGTCCATACATGCCCTAACAGCACTTTACCCTTGCTTTTACCTAACTGCCCCCCCCCCCCCCCCTCTGCCGCTTCAAGAGTGAAGGCAGTGGTGGTTACCATGACAAATCAACCTTAGTTTTCGTTTTTATTTCATTCCTCCCCCACGGGGCAGTATGATCTCATGATATGCCTTGTCATGCTACAACAGGCCACGTCCATGTCACTTGATGAAGTTTCTGCAGCTGTTTCTGTCTTGCTTGGTTTTGCACCACCTGCCATGCTTCCTGCACCTTCTTCTGCAAAGGTTATTTAACTTTTGTGGTTCAGCTAGCCTTTGTGTGCATCGTGCTACTCTATCTAAGCTATGCAACCTTTGTCTATCTTGATTTTCAGTTAAACAAGCTGCTACTCCCAAACCCATTTGACAGGCCTCGTTCTGTTTTCTTGATGCAACTTGATGGATCCCATGGTATGTTAATTTGCTGGGAATGATTTTATCAGAATTATTCATGCATTTTGATGTAGCCACTAATGTTGTCTCTCTTGATCGTATATCAGACTATGTTGATGGCTTCATATCTGATGCTGGCAGTATTTACAAAACCAAGATTGATGGTGCAAAAAGTGCTGCTATAGAGCTTACAGGTCTGACTAATTCCTGAGCATGTCCCTGCTTTTGGAACTTGGATGCCCCTACTTCTGTATCTGCCTTGTTGACACATAAGTATCATTGATCATGTACCTTGCAGATAAGGATGAATTGATTGTCATTCGTTCGGATGAATCTTCTGGATTAGATGTTCTTGATAACGAACTCGCCAACTTGGTAAGTACTAGCTAGTTGCCCATGCATTGCAACAGGGGCATACATATTCTAGTGGTTCAATGCCAATCATGTTCGACATAAATCTTACACCTATCATATTCTAGATTTTGCTAAGATTTGATTTGATTTGAGTATGGGTATGGGAAGGAAAGTTTTGATTCAGTTGAGATTTGAGGTTTTGGTAAGATTTGATTTGATTTGGGTATGGGTAGGGGAAGGCAAGGAAACTTTTGATTTAGTTGAGGTTTTGGTAAGATTTGGTTGAGTTAATGTAGGAGATGGAGGAGGGGAGATCGAGGGTAGGGGGAGTTGGACGTACATACGCACAATCCCCAACTCCCCTTTAATAGTAGAGATGTACTATTTCGTCAGGAGGAAACTAGTACTCCCTCCTTCCCGATATGTTAGGCGTATTAGGAACTGCATGCAATTCCATAATGTAAGGCGCACAGTTGCGGTGTCGCTAACGATAGCTAGTTTTCAGGAAATAAAAAAAATACGATGACGACCCTCTCTTGCGGTTAGTTCCCACGAGCACCCACTCGTCTCTCTCTCCTTCAAAATTTTCTCCCCATGAATGACCCACCTCACTTGCCTCTCCCGCGCAATTTTCTCCTGCATGAAGAACGCCCAGCACACCATTTCTCCTTCCGATCTTTCCCACCTCGTACGGACATCAATCCATGGCCAGGCCCCTCAACGGCGGCGGTGTTGGCAACGAGGTTCCCGCCGGCAAAGGAGTTGCTGCCCATCTTGCCGCCGATGATGGCATTGCTGTGCAGCTTGCCGCCGGCGAGGCCGGTCTCGTGCGCGGCCGTCCCAGTACGATGGGAACAGGCAACCACGACATGGCCGTCTCGAAGCTAGCCCGACCAGCTAGACGACACGGAGGTTGGACGTCGATGGGGAAGACTGGAACCTACGACGACCACGGCCACAACGACGGCGTCTGCAACAGCGATGGTGATGAAGCAAGAATACTTTAAGGACAGGACGACGCTCTTGGCGGCGGGTACGGCGACGGACTGGGTGATGGCCGCATGATCTGGGAGGAGGACTATATCAACAAGGTCAACAGTGCGCACTAAGTTAACTCGGATGACGAGACCGACGACGGCGAATGTGTCGATGAGCAGGACATCACCGTTGAAGGAGCCAATGATATGATCAACGGAGATGAAGAAGTGGATATGAGCTATGTCTATGGCGTCCCACAATCTGAGGGCATGAAGCTATGGATGTATGTGCCAGACACATATGCTACGTACCAGATTCCCTTGAAGATGTGCAGGTTGAAGTAGAGAACGAGCTGACCAAGCAGCAAGCTATGGACGTCGACCGTGCGGACAATACCGAGGTCTTCGAATAGCAACAGTATGTGCCCGAGCATGATCAAGATAGCCAAGTCAGGTTCTCATCGAAGAGACAATAGGAGATGATACTTTACATCTTCCCAAAGAGTGGTACTCCAGTATTGAAGGTAGCCAAGTCCCGGATTTTCTTGAAGACTTGAGTGTTGGTGCAGAAGAAGATA
The DNA here is from genome assembly GCF_018294505.1 of Triticum aestivum. NCBI lineage: Eukaryota > Viridiplantae > Streptophyta > Magnoliopsida > Poales > Poaceae > Triticum > Triticum aestivum. The sequence continues at coordinate 284,805,124 of NC_057814.1, read as the reverse complement.
TGTCAGCTCAAGAAGTTTCGAGGTTGAACAGGACATCCTTGCAGGAGAGAGCCAACGTCCGGACTCCCTCGAGGAAATTGAAGCAGAGGTAATAGCTTCGCTGGGAGTGGCCAGAGAAGAGCAAGGTGAGGCCGAAGCAGAGCATGATGATGGCAACGAAGGACACATTGAGCCTGAAGAAGGGCATGACAATGCTGAAGAAGAACTAGGTGAGGGTGAAAAACCAGAGTCTGCCGTATGGAAGGACATGCTCAAAATTATGTTGCCCCTGTACTTTGAACCTTATAGATTACCTATTGAAACTGGCTTTCACCTTACATTACCTAATCCGTGTTAGATTTGTTCGGTCCCCTAGCCTGAAATAGTATGAACATTTATCTTTTTGTAACATGGTTTACAAATCAGAGTTCATTTTTTTGCTTATGATGGAGTATGTTTTGTAGCCTTTGTGAGTAGCCCATGCGTGCTATTTTTGGAGTAACACATGCTACATTTACAAATTCCCTCCCCTGCACTAAGATCCTTTGAGTCAGTTTGGTACATGCATGGACTGGCTCCATGCATGGCCTGCTAGTACTGCCAGCATGAATTTTTTGACACAAGGAAGCTAGGAGCAAGACAGTAAAGACCAAGAACTCCACGATTACTCCTGAATTAAAGGTTAGCACTCTGATTACATTAAGTGCACAGGATCTTCTGACAAGAAAAATGTCAACACATCAAACTGAAGCAAATCACATTAGCAAATCTGATTACAATACTCACAAATAAGTTTGCAACTCTGATAAACACACACTGAGCACCTGAACATAACAAATTGTCCGACACTATATGAAAATAAAGAGACAATGCAGCGAAACCTAGGAATTGACGACTTAGAAACAATGCAGCGAGACAAACCAATTGACGACTAAGTTTGCATGAACTAGACATTGACAAACTCATTTGCTTGCTGCACTAATTCTGGATCACATGCAAGTGCAACGGGGAGAACTCCATTCTTCTGAAGAACACTTATCTTCATGTGTGGAATAGCATAGTGATGGCTGCCTCTCTCCTTCATGATTTCCTTCATGCAAGATTGATGTGTGAGAAAAACACGATTGGATCTCTCCACAGGATACTCTTCGAATGCTTGAGTGACTTTAGCAACAAGTTCGTCTATGGTTTTTGGGGCTGACTTCTGAAACATTGCTTGCATACCCTGCAATAAAAAACAAGATCCATAATGTCTTCAGCAATATGTTTGTGTTTGCTATTCATAGCTGAATTCTGGAATATGGATTTAATACCTGAAAAAAGACCCAAGATCCAAAGCATTTAGATCAGGAGAATTGGGTGGCTGGCACATCAGTCTTATGTCAAACCCATCTGCAGTTGCTGCTTCTTTAAACACAACATCATTGACATCAATATGGGTTTTGGCGTTGTCTTGCTGGATGAAAATAGGCTCCCCAAATTCCTCAACCGGCCATTTCTGTTTAATGGCAGGCAGGAGCAGGACCTTGTTAACAAGAAACTCATGGCTATCATTCTTTGTGACAGATATCATTGCCTTTGTGATCGTGGTACCAGCACCCCTGTGCTTGCAGGCTCTCTAGTCACAAATGGAAACATTCCAATTTTCCCATCAAATGTGCATGTCCCAAGTGCATCAAATCTAGGCCTCGTAATTGCTACAAGGAACATCACCTTCGGAATAAATCCTTTGTTCCTAATGCCCCTTTTAGGCTTGTCCTCATCAAGGGCCAAGTAATATTTCTGACATCTTCTAGTCATGTAGAACCACTTCTCATCGATATGCACCGACGCCCTCTCATGTTTTCATCAGTCAATGTTGGCTTGATATCGTTCGTGTCACGCTTGAATTTGCCTTCCTTAAACCTCCTGTGTAAGGTGCTCTTTGCAAAATTCAGCTCCTTGGCTAGGTCATGCAGAGTGGTCCTTTTCATCACTGGAATTGCAGTAATATCATCTGGGTTGATTTAAACTTTCTTGCGGCTACAGTGCTTTGCCCTCTTGCTAACAACGGCATTCACCCCTCCACCTCTCTGGCCTTTTTTCCCAATAGAACAATGCTCGTGCATTGCAACGGGATATAAATATTCTAGTACGTTAACTTGTGATTTACCTTTCAATAATAAAGTGATACTGTAAATAAATGTTCATCAAATTCTGACCGTGAATTACCTTATGTTTTGATTAGAAGTTTGGTAAGTTTAGAGTGGAATTGGTTCAGAAGATAAGTAAATTAAGGTGATGGATTATCATATACATGGAAGGTTGGACGAAGGGGTGGTGAGAAGAAAGGTGAAATGGGAACCTTGTGTTATTTTTAAGTAGTAGAGATAACGCTGCACACATCTCTGAGAAACACCCATCTGTGCTGCCACTTGTAGTGAAACACCTCGCTTCAATATGCCATGAGTACTCCTATCCAAAGGCATGCTGTATATAGTCCTCCTTTCATTGTCTGTGCACCATTTGCGCTTCCTCTGATGTGCGAGACAAGAAAAAATTTACAGCATGTCAGGCAACAAGGTGTGTAGCTATCACAAGTTTACATAAACTTGGATGACAAATGATAATGCTGGATGTACGTGTACTGTACTCTAACTCTATTCACACGATGCCAAGTGCTAGTGGGCGACAGCGAGACACGATGATAAACGACGCCGACAAAGGCAGGCTAGCGCAAAAAGGCCCTGCTTGATTCCATGCAAAATTAATTGATAACCTAGTAGATAACCGGCTTGATCTACTACTGCTAATCCTATTTGATTACAAATTCTCAGTGTACATGTGCTTATGCCAACAAGGAACACTGATCAATTCAATCATGAAAAGGAATTAAGGAACCCACACAATTCTGCACCTGAATTACATGCATTATTTAAACACGCTGTAAAACAACAATCAAAAAGTGCTGTATGCTTGAAAGAAACGTGGCTGTACTCAAGCCTCAAACTGAAAAGAATAGGTTTCGTACACTTACTCGGACCTGCGCCACCTCCTTCGCCGTTGCCATGTTCTCCGGCGCCCTGCTCGACGTTGCCATTCTCACCGGTACCATGACCGCCGGTGTCATGCTCACCTTCGCCATACCCTCCATTGCCATGCGCGTTGTTCCCTTGATCCGAGTTGCCGTGCTCGTTGTTCCCCTGATCCGAGTTGCGGTGCTTGTCACTGCCATGAACAGTGTGGCCATCGTGAATGATGTGCTGCTCAGGCTGAAAGTTATGCCAATTTCCCAGCCAGCCTACGCCATGCCCAGTCAGGCCTAGCCTCCAGCGACCATGCCCGGCATCGACATGGCCGGGGACATAACGTCCAGCAACACCACGTCTGACGAGGCGACGGTCAGCATGCACGCCAACATGGCCCTGACCGGCAAGGTCTAGTGTGCGTCCGATGCCGCCGATTCGGACATGCAGGCTTGACGTGTGTCCACCTCCTCCAATGTGCGCCTCTCCGCTAGCATAATTTTCACAGTGGTTTCTGTGAGCATTGTCAGAATCTTCTCCCTCGCCAACGTCTGTTGATGCAGATATCGTTGAAAAATTAGAGATTGACAGTACTCCAGACATTCAGATCGATAACTAGGCAGAAACAAATCCATGTGAGGAAACTAACCTTCGTAGGTGTCAGCCCATAGCAGATCATTGTTGAGATCAATGACAGGACCAGTGTAATTGCCATTGTCATCCCATCTAGGCGGCAGATTCAGGTCAATTTCCACCATGTTTACGAAAGCATACAGCAGAGAGATCTCTACAGCAGAGGGAGAGGAAGCACGGGGAAGAAGCAGGGGGAAGAAAGAGAAGTTAGTGGGGAGCGCTGCAAGTCACGATCGATGGTTGAGGGGCTTTCCAAATTTGAAGTTTTGACGGCCGGCGCGGGAAAGAATTGGCGGGGCGAGTTGGAGGCAATCTGAGTTTGGGATTGGATCGGTCAATCAAGACTAGGTCAAAGGAGATCATGCGTGTGCCTGCCTCTCTTTTTTTCCAGTCGGGGATGCCTCCCTTGTACGACGGCCCCTGTAACAAACAATGCGCTAATTTTCGTGCAAATTCCTAATACGCCTAACATATTGGGAAGGAGGGAGTACAATCTAGAAACTAAAAGTAGAACAATTTTTGTGCAGGCAACCTGGTTGGCGGGATCCTATCAGAAAGCTGATAGCAAATTAAACATTCCCTTGAAGAGTGGAAACAGTCTTACTTTGTTCCTCACTAAGGTTAGCATCGCTTCATCATCCATTTGCATACTAACATGAACTTGGTTTCAAAAGAACATAACTCGTCTCTGATGATGCATTGTTTTTCTGTTAAAATTGGATAAGCTCACTTCCTAGTTTGTGCAAAATTGACCACTAAATTGTAGGCATTTATTTAACTGCATTTGCATATCTACACAGGAAGCAGACGTTGAATTTGCATCCAGCTTGATCTCCCTTCTTAAAACCATCGAAAGGGGTATTCAGGTTCACGAAGATTTCTCAGGAGGCATCGTGAGCCCTGCAGAGTTATTAGTATGCCACTTCACGGGCATTAAGGTAATTATAAACATAAATCTTTAGCTGCAATTTGAATATTCTTATTATCTGTGCACAGCAAAATATTCAAGAGACCCTGTCACTCTTCCTTGCCTAGATACCCTTGATATAAGCACATGACTCCCCTATGTTAGTGATATAATGTTACTAATTTGACCGGTTTATTTAGGCTCTGGAAGATGAATATGGTTCCGCAGAAATTGTTAAGCAGGGAGCTGAAGTAGTTCAGACAGCTCTCACAAAAGCATTGGATCAATTGCAGGGAGCATATAATGGTAAATTACTTTGTGCGGTTGATTGTTGACTTGAAACATAACCTTTGCAATCAGTACACTTGTTATATTTGCAGAACACTATTGACAGTTGCTTTTTTTTTTCTGTTTCGACATTTATGATGTGTTAATATAGGAAAAATTGTTGGACTGGTAATATCCGCTAAGGAGGCTTCAACATCCTTGGCATCCATCATCGATGCACTGTCTTCATTGCATATCTCAAGACGGCTTGCAGAAGCATCTAAAACTAATGCTACAGCTTCTATAGCTGCTATATATCTTGTTAGATTGAGTCTTGCATGGATTACAGGGATCATCCTTCTCGTCTCAACTCTCATTGGGGTGAGCATGCTTTCTTGTAGTCTTGTCTATTATTGATCAACTTTAGCGAAATGCAATCTATGACAACACTATGTGCCGATTGTGCAGATTTGCTTGCTCATGAACATGCCGCTTACGAGGGACACACTCCTATATTCAAATGTCAAGATTGATTAGTTTGTGCTACATATGAATTTTCACATGATGACATGAAGGTTTTCAACAGTCATGCTTGGTTTTTCCTTTGGACCCTGGGGTTTACAGTAGGAACGTGAGTGTGGGCTTGCTGTTCATCCAGTGTTGCATAAAAATACTGTTGCTGCCTGTTTGGGCTTCTCATGTTTTTCCGTAAATAAATAACAATAATCGAGTGGGGTGTATTTTGTTAATATCGGTCATGATTGTATTGTTGCAAAAAGCAGTATCTGAATAAATTCGCCACTCGAATATTAATTGGGATAGATTTTGTCTTCATATATGACTAAATGATTTATTGAGTTGAAATTTCATATCAATTGATTAATCATATGTACTGCGAGAATAGGGAGCATACTGCCATGTTTTGGTCAAAATCCGCATCATAATATTGTTGTGATCGATGAATCATGGGCGATATTCTAGCCTGGCTGTGGCGCTATTGATCTAATGAAGTTGCCGACTCTAGCTAAGCATGCTATATCTTTGAATTCTAGCATTTGGCTGTATAATAGTTTTCTAGGGAAATGTGCGCCCCTGTTTTTTTATCCTATATCCGGAACACTTTTAAAATTAGTGAAGACTGCATGTATGGCCGTGCGTTGCAACTAAGAGACCGCAAGGCATGCGAATCATAGGATCCTATTCTTCTTCTGATAGCATGTCAAAGTCAAACTACTTTTAGGATCCTATGCACATCAGGTAGCATTGTGGGCCCTCTTTTTATACCATTAAATCACTCCTTTTCTTCTTCCTCCTCCATCCATTATCTCTACCTCTCTATTTAAGCTCGCCGATGTATGTGCTTCACGACAGAGCAAATGCAGGTTGCTATGAATCAGGGGTGGCCAGGTCGATAAACTGGGTCATGAGACACAGATTGTTGATGACAATAACAGTGGACCGATTGATAGTATAGGGTAATTCAAGACGGTAGTTTGGAACATGAAACATGATCCCGAGTCAATTGTTTTGGGTGAATAACACAAACTTTAGATTATTAGTGCATACTAAATTTAATAGTAGAACATGAAGAAATAACATTATTCAGTGTTACTAATGATGCCACAGCCTGAACAGAATTTATGCCATGCAACTTGACATCATCGGTCAAACATGGTATGTGTGCTAGATATGCCATCGACGACTGTTTAGGCATCTGGATAGTGAGGATTGCTCGCATATATGTAAAACTATGTTTTTTTTTATATATTAATGGACATTAAAACATTCACAAGCTTATTGTGAACCTAAAATACTTGAACACGTCACTACTTTATATTCGACTAGTAAAAGGGATGACAATAGTAATACAAACTTTTTTGTTAAAAAGCAGCTACACAAACCTTGCATATTTCAAAGAAAACTAAATTCCATCAACTTGAAAGTGGGCGGCGTTTCTAGATTAAAGTCGAACCTGAAAGCTTCCGTCGATGGATCCCCTTTGTTATACTCCGAGTTGTAGACGGATCGATCGCTCTGCTCTGAGTCCTAGACGAATCAGTCTTTCACATGAAACATACTAAAATCAGAGTTGTTTTTTATGAACTAAAAGGATTTCTCATTATGGTCTAAATGACTTGTAATTAAAAACTTCCTTGTAAAATAAGAGAAAGAGTTAGGTGGAGAAGGAGAGCTAGGTGAACATGTTCATGTAAAAAAAAAGATTAATTAGATGGTGGTGCCAAGAATCAGTGGTCAAGGCTATTATTTTGCTCTTGGCCTTGATGTGCACAGCAAGTACGTCCGAGGCCTAGGCCGGCATGCATGCAGCCCGGCGTCTTGTCTCCGTCTTTTTTCTAGAATATGCACGAATGTGCATATCATATATTAAAAAAGAAAAGGGTGAAGAAACCCTCCACAAGGTTTACATACTAATTACAAGGCATAATGGCCTCCACTTTCACACACTCTTCATTAGGTACTACTCACCAGTAATCCACCTACTTATACCACTAAAGAAGGGGTTCAGGTCTCCATACCCGTCCTTTGCGATCAATGTTCCGCAGCAGCAACTGGAGTGATGGTGTTTCTCCATCGAAGACTATTGCATTGCGGTGTTTCCACAATTCCCATAAGCCTAGAGTAATGATCGTTTTTAAGTCCCTAGTGGAAATATGCATCGCCACACGTGTGGAGCACCATTCCACCAATGTATCCTCGGGCTCTGGTGCCTAGTCTCCAATTGCACTCCACATCCATAGCCACAAGGTTCTTGCAAAGACGCATGTAAGTAGTAAATGATCTATCGTTTTGAACTGTTGGTTGCAGAAGGGGCACGTTGTTTGATGAGGTAGTCCGCGTCTAGCTAGACGATCCGAAGTCTAGCAGCGATTCCGCATGGCCAACCATGCGAAGAAGCGGCATTGTAGAGGTGCCCTTTGTGTCCACACAAAATCCGCATACGGTGGCACTTCCTGTCCCATAAACCTTGCCGCGTACGCTGATCGGATGGAATAGGACCCATTGGCCTCCCAAGCCCAGCAGATGGCATCATCCCTCTCAGCATGCAGTTACACCTCTGCCACTCTATCCCAAAGTTGCATGTATTCGTCAATGTTGTCAAGCCCAAGGTTAGGGCCAACATTCGTGGCCCAAGTATTATCCAGAAGATCTTGCCGTAAAGTGCGTGAATTCTTTAAGGAGCCACAACGTCATATATGTGTGGCGCAATATCCTGAACTCTGTTGCCATGGAGCCATCAATCCTCCCAAAATAAAATCATTATCACATTACCAATGATTGCATGCGTTGCCTCCTGGAAGACCTCTTTCGCTTGAGAAGTAACGTTGGTCTCAAATTCCACCCACGTCCGTTGCCTATCCGTACGTCTCAGCCATAACCATCTTGCCTGTAGTTCGGTGTTCCACCATCTCAAGTTGGGGATGCCAAGGCCCCTAGCTCAGTGAGGGGTACATACCCGCTCCCAGGCCACTGAGCAGTTCCCGCCATGCACCTCTCGTTTGGCGCACCATAAGAAGCCACAACAAATATTCTCCAATGCTCGAATTGTCTTCGGAGGTAGTTCCAGAGCCATGAGGGTGTCTATCGGGATAGCGCAGACAACTGACTGAACTAGGAGCAGCCTATCGCTCTTAGGCAATGAGACCCCTCTCTAGGTGGGCAGTTTGTTCGCCAGTTTATCGACAAGATACTGAAACTGGTGGGCTGTCAGTTTCCCGATGCTCAGCGGTAGGCCAAGATACTTGCACGGAAATGAGCCAATCATGCAGCCAATCATCTCATGAATCATCACTTTCCGGTCTTCCGAGCATTGGATTGGCATAGCCGCGCTTTTTTGGAAGTTCATGCGCAAACCTGAGGCCATCCCGATGCCCTAAAGGATCTTCGCACAACACTGAAGCTCCACCTCTCTCGGCTTTAAGAAGATCATCACGTCATCCACATAGATCAATAGGTGTTGGTGCATGCCTTGCAGTGCGAGCGTTTCCAGCAAACCCAAAGTCGCCGCTCTCACAAACATCCTGTGCAGCACTTCCACGGTGAGGATAAAAATCATTGGTGAAATAGGGTCACCCTGCCACAATCCTTTCCTTGGCAAAATCAACGTTCCGGGTAATGCTGTTGATCAAGACCCGAGTAGAGGAGGCATGTAACACCCCCCATGTATTAAGCTACAGTAATCCCCCATGATTATGCTAAGTCACTTTGCTTAACAGTGCTTGATCACTTTCGTTCAAATCTCATTTCAAATTCTACCTCTGAATTCAATTCAAATATAAAATGAGAACTTAAATTCACAAACATGTTGGGAAAATAGTTCACCATTTAGCAAATATTCCAAAACAAATAATGGTTGAGGAAAACAACATCACTTGTATGGGCTCTAGCAATTAAACTGTGCCAAAACAACATTTTAAATGTTTTTCTAAATTATGAAAAATCCACACTATTTCAAATGCCTCCCAAACTTTTTGTGGCAACACCTAATATTGCAATACTAATTATGGGCCAAGTTCCATATTTTATAAGAATCATTTGCTATTAGAATTAAAATATAAAACATAAATAAATAAAGAAAAATAAAAAGAAATAAAAATAAAGGGGCACAAGCCACTTTGCACTAGGCCTAGTGCACAGTGCCTGGCCCAGCCCACCCCCTCAGTCGCCTCCTAACTCCTGCTACAGGAGGATGACCGAGGGCGCGCGCGCCTGTCCGTCCCCGTCGGACCACCTCGCCATCCCTGCCGTGAAGGGGATAAGGCCTCCACCCACAGCCCCCCTCGGACGCCTCCCCTTCCACTTTCCCCAACTCCCCCTCGCTCTCCCCTCTCCCCTCGCCTTCTCCGCCCACGCCCGAGCGGGCTCGTTGATGCGCCGCTACCACCATCGCGGCCACTGGCATCTACCCATCACCGCGACCTGTCCTGGAGCTCCGCATGCCTCCTCCATGTCGGCTATGGCAAGCACTCGAGCCGGGCACGTGTACATCGACCGGATCGAGTCGATCCTTTTCTTTGGTCGCCGCCGCTCTAGCGCCTCGATCCACCTCGTTCGGCGCTACTAAACCCCCAGCGGCCGCCGTGTGCCTCACCGTGAGCATTCGCCTCTTCCCCCTTCCTTTGGCTGCCCGCGTTCTTGCTCTAGCTAGCTACTTCTCCATCGCGCCATCGCCGCGTCTCGTCCGCCGCCATGGCCGATGCTTACCGCGGTCCCCACGCTCCCCCTTGTTGCCTGAGTGTGTCGCCGTGCTCCTGGAACGCCAGGGAGGCGCGCACGCGCATCAGGTCGTGTCAGGCGAGCTCCTATTCTCGAGCCCGAGCACGACCAGCTCTGTCCGCCGTGGGTCGCTATTGCAGCTAGCCTCGCCGCAGTTCCAGCAACCCCTTAGACATCTCCGCGTCGCTGGCCGTCGCCTGTGCTCGAAATCCACCAGCAACTCGAGCTGCCCAGGTGCGATGCGCGTGCTCTGAAGCACTTTGGCACTGTTCAAGTGTCGCCATCACTGTAGCATGGGGCCCAGCCGTCAGAAATTATTCTAGTGGCTAATCACACTTAATTAAGTTAGCCCTAACACTAATAGTCATTGATGAGTGGGCCTGGGGTCAAAATAACCAGTCAGTTAATAACGAGTCATTGGCATGCGGGCCCCGCCGGACCGGCTGACCAGTCAAAAGTTGACCAGTCAACTGCTGCGTCAGCAATTGACTGGCCCCACCTGTCGGCCACTAGTGCATCTATGGGTGCACTACACCGGGTGCACCCAGCCCTTTTCTGCCTGGTGTATTCCAAATTAAATAAGTCCAGTGATTTTTAGAAAATCTTTTAAAACTTTGAAAATTAATAGAAAATAATCTATAACTCAGATAAAAATAATTTATTTATGAAAGTTGCTTAGAAAAATATGAGGAATTCGAATATGCTATTCACATACCTGTCACATGCCTCCAACACAGTAAACATGGAACCTTCCCCTCCGGTTCGTTTATCGGATACCTGCCTAAAGTTAGGGAAACATCCACAGATATTTTCCTGCTCCTTCTGTAACGTATAGCACTGCACTAGGTCACCCCTAGCACAACTTATTACCATGTCATGCATCATGACACATTTTATTGATTTATATTTATTGTTTCTTCCCCCTCTTCTCTCCGGTAGACCCCGAGAGCGACGCTGCTCCCGAGTTCGACTACACTCCTGACGACCAACCCTTTTCAGTAGAGCTTCCAGGCAAGAAAAACCCCCTTGATCATTCCTATATTTCCATTCTTTCTCTCTCATGCTTGCGTTAGATTTTGCTACTATTGTTCGATAGCTCCTATTTTGATGCATAGCCTACTTTTGCAACCTGCTATTGTTACTTTACCTGTTATCCTATATGCTTAGTATAGGTTTGTTAGTGATCCATCAGTGACCCCTCATCCTTGTCCTTGTTGCTCTGCTTTGTTATCGGTGACTCGATCAGTGTGATCGACGTGCAGAGACCGAACACATCACCCGCACCCCCTTAGTTGTACGACTTTGCAGAGCTACTATCGAGTACCGAGGGTGATACCTCATATCGCACTCCTAATGATATCTCTGTAGTGTAGCTAATCAGTCGTGGATTACAAAGGGTGATTCCTCATTCACCACTCCCGATGATAACTTCGTCGTGCAACACCTGAAGTGTGAACCCTTCGAGGGTGATTCCTCCATGGCCACCTTGACGGTTACATCGAGTGGGAATCCATCGAGGGTGATTCCTCCGATTTCCCCCTTGATGTTATGGACACACACATACCTCGACTTTACCTCAGTCCATTGTTGAAGTCGGGTCAACCCCGAGGGGTACCCACGAGAGTTACTGAAGTCGGGTTGACCGTGAGGGTACCCGCGAGATAATTATGAGGCACGACTGGGTAGGCAGACTGCCCTAGAGAGGGATGGGCCTGAACCTTGCCGTAAGTCGTCGAGACGGGGCGACAGGATCACTGATCATCTTCGCGCACTCCCAAGACACTAACGGGTTTGGATATGTGATCTGAGTAGGCCTCTGGCCTTTTCGTACTAACCACCATGCGGGAATACGTACGGGCACTCGTACAGTTCTTTCGAAAGCTCTCAGACGTCAGCAGTTGAGCGGTACACACCCGGGTGGTCCGCATAAGCACCCGCTTTGTATAAAGAGGTAGCCCAGACTGATCCCAACCGTCCTCGCAACATGCAAGATTGCAAAGGACGATTGGCCCATGACCCCTTCGCATTTAGGATGTAGACCGGCGTGCTGGCCTCTCTGTTGAGCCTAGGTAGGACTACGGTGTGTCGATTAGCCGAGGCCGGGCATGACCCGGAATAGTGTGCCCGGGCAAAGTTAATCGAGCGTGTTGGGTAAGTTTGTGCACCCCTGCAGGGAAGTATATTTATTCGAATAGCCGTGTCCACTAACGAATGCTCGGAGTTGTATCTCGATCTATTACAACTAGAACTAGATACTGGAGACACTAATTGGATATGATGGCTCTAGGATCGCTTTCTCACAGGGAGTCGAGGAAGGATCTTTGGGCGTTGCCACTACATACTTATTACTTATGTTATGCTAATCTGCACTCTTCTAATACTGCAAGACGTTGCAAGATGCTAGTCATTGATAGGCCAGGCCTTCCCTTCTATTCTGGCAATTCTGTAGTATAGTCCAAAGATATAGCCCCATTCCTTTGATACTAATGCATACTTAGTATAAATCTGATGTAAGTCTTGCGAGTACTTTGGATGAGTACTCACGGTTGCTTTGCTACCCCTTTTTCCCCTTTACCCGATTGCTGCGATCAGATGACGGAGCCTAGGAGCCAGCTGATCCCGTTGACGACTACTACTACCCTGACGGAGCCTACTACTACGTGGAGACCCCCGACGACCAGGAGTAGTTAGGAGGCCCCAAGCAGGAAGCCTTCGCCTTTTAGATTAGATGTCATTGTTTTGCTCAGCCTTCTTAAGGCAGACTTGTTTAATTATGTCTGTACTCAGATGTTGTTGCTTCCCTAACTTATGTATTCGAGCCTTCGTGGCCCTGGCTTGTAATATAAAGCTTTATGTTTGAGTTTGTGTCTAGAGTTGTGTTGTGATATCTTCCTGTGAGTCTCTGATCTTGATCGTGCGCATTTGATTGAGTCGAGGGCGTCACAAGTTGGTATCAGAGCCGACTGCCTGTAGGGAGCCCCTTTCCAACTCCTTGGCCGAAGTTGAGTCTAATCTTTGAAAATCTATTCTACTAACATTGTTATGTGGCTTACAGGTCCACATCACAAATGGGTGGTATTAGTATCTTTTATTCCTCGTCTTTACTTTGGGATTCTGCTACTTCTTGAGCTTGCGTTGGTTTTTCCCTTGAAGAGGAAATGGTGATGCAGCAAAGTAGAGATAAGTATTTCCCTCAGTTTGAGAACCAAGGTATCAATCCTGTAGGAGACAACGCACAAATCACCGAATACATGCACAAACAATCAAACAACTTGCACCCAATGCGATAAAGGGGTTATCAATCCCTTCACGGTTACTTGCAAAAGTGAGATCTGGTAGAGATAAACAAATGATAAGGTAAATATTTTTGGTATTTTTGGTTTATAGACGGAAAGTAAAAGATTGCAAAAAGAGTAAATCGGAAACTTATATGATGGAAAATAGAAACTTATATGATGGAAAATAGACCCGGGGGCCATAGGTTTCACTAGAGGCTTCTCTCATGATAGCAAATAATATTGTCGGTGAACAAATTACTGCCGAGCAATTGATAGAAAAGCGCAAAGTTATGACGATATCTAAGGAAATGATCATGAATATAGGCATCACCTCCGTGTCAAGTAGACCGAAAAGATTCTGGATCTACTACTATTACTCCACACATCGACCGCTATCCAGCATGCATCTAGAGTATTAAGTTCATAAAGAACGGAGTAACGCATTAAGCAAGATGACATGATGTAGAGGAATTAACTCAAGCAATATGATGAAACCCCCATCTTTTTATCCTCGATGGCAACAATACAATACGTGCCTTGCTGCCCCTACTGTCACTGGGAAAGGACACCGCAAGATTGAACCCAAAGCTAAGAACTTCTCCCATTGCAAGAAAAACCAATCTAGTTGGCCAAACCAAACCGATAGTTCGAAGAGAACTATAAAGATATCAAATCATGCATAAAAGAATTCAAAGAAGATTCAAATAATATTCATAGATAAGCTGGTCATAAATCCACAATTCATCGGATCTCGGCAAACACACCGCAAAAAAGTATTACATCGAATAGATCTCCAAGAATATCGAGGAGAACATGGTATTGAGAATCAAAGACAGAGAAGAAGCCATCTAGCTACTAGCTATGGACCCATTGGTCTGTGGTAAACTACTCACGCTTCATCGGAAGGGCAATAGGGTTGATGTAGAAGCCCTCCGTGATCGAATCCCCCTCCAACAGGGTGCCAGAAAAGATCCCTAGATGGAATCTCACGGGTACAGAAGGTTGCGGCGGTGGAAAAGTGTTTTCGTGGATGCCTCTGGTGGTTTGGGGATATATGGGAATATATAGGCAAAAGAATTAGGTCAGGAGGTGCATAAGGGGCCCACAAGGGTGGGGGCGCGCCCTCCATCCTTGTGGCCGCCTCGTGGCTCCTCCGACTTCATCTCCAAGTCTCCTGGTTATCTTCTGGTCCAAGAAAAATCATCGCGAAGGTTTTATTTCGTTTGGACTCCGTTTTGTCAAAACAGGGAAAAAACAGGAACTGGCACTGGGCTCTAGGTTAATAGGTTAGTCCCAAAAATAATATAAAATAGCATATTAATGCATATAAAACATCCAAAACAGATAATATAATAGAACGGAACAATAAAAAATTATAGACACGTTGGAGACGTATCAAGCAAAGCTTAATTCCTGCTCGTCCTTGAGTAGGTAAATGAAAAAAACAATTTTTATGTGGAATTCTACCTAACATATTTATCCATGTAATATTATTTATTATGGTATGAATGTTCAGATCCGTAAGATTCAAAACAAAAGTTTAATATTGACATAAAAACAATAATACTTCAAGCATACTAATAAGACAATTATGTCTTCTCAAAATAACATGGCCAAAGAAAGCTTATCCCTACAAAATCATAGAGTTTGGCTATGCTCCATCTTCATCACACAAAATATTCAAATCATGCACAACCCCGATGATAAGCCAAGCAATTGTTTCATACTTTTGATGTTCTCAAACTTTTTCAACTTTCACGCAATACATGAGCGTGAGCCATGGACATAGCACTATAGGTGGAATAGAAGGTGGTTGTGGAGAAGAAAAGAAGAAGGAGATAGTCTCACATCAACTAGGTGTATCAACGGGCTATGGAGATGCCCATTAATCGATATCAATGTGAGTGAGTAGGGATTGTCATGCAACGGATGCACTAGAGCTATAAGTTTATGAAAGCTCAAAAAGAAACTAAGTGGGTGTGCATCCAACTCGCTTGCTCACGAAGACCTAGGGCAATTTGAGGAAGCCCATCATTGGAATATACAAGCCAAGTTCTATAATGAAAAATTCCCACTAGTATATGAAAGTGGCAACATAGGAGACTCTCTATCATGAAGATCATGGTGCTACTTTGAAGCACAAGTGTGGTTAAAGGATGATAGTAACATTGCCCCTTCTCTCTTTTCTCTCATTTTTTTATTTGGGCCTTCTCTCATTTTTTTGGCCTCTTTTTTTTCGTCCGGAGTCTCATCCCGACTTGTGGGGGAATCATAGTCTCCATCATCCTTTCCTCACATGGGACAATGCTCTAATAATGAAGATCATTACACTTTATTTACTTACAACTCGATACTTAGAACAAAATATGACTCTATGTGAATGCCTACGGCGGTGTACCGGGATGTGGAATGAATCAAGAGTGACATGTATGAAAAAATTATGAATGGTGGCTTTTCCACAAATATGATGTCAACTACATGATCATGCAAAGCAATATGACAATGATGAAACGTGTCATAATAAACGGAACGGTGGAAAGTTGCATGGCAGTATATCTCAGAATGTCTATGGAAATGCCATAATAGGTAGGTATGGTGGCTGTTTTGAGGAACGTATATGGTGGGTTTATGGTACCAGCGAAAGTTGCGCGGCACTAGAGAGGCTAGCAATGGTGGAAGGGTGAGAGTGCGTATAATCCATGGAATCAGCATTAGTCATAAAGAACTCACATACTTATTGCAAAAATCTATTAGTTATCGAAACGAAGTACTATGCGCATGCTCCTAGGGGGATAGATTGGTAGGAAAAGATCATCGCTCGTTCCCGACCGCCACTCATAAGGAAGACAATCAATAAATAAATCATGCCCCGACTTCATCACATAACGGTTCACCATACGTGCATGCTACGGGAATCACAAACTTTAACACAAGTATTTCTCAAATTCACAATTACATACTAGCATGACTCTAATATCACCATCTTTATATCTCAAAACAATCATAAGGAATCAAACTTCTCATAGTATTCAATGCACTTTATATGAAAGTTTTTATTATACCCCCTTGGATGCCTATCATATTAGGACTAAATTTATAACCAAAGAAAATTACCATGCTGTTTAAAGACTCTCAAAATAATATAAGTGAAGCATGAGAGTTCAACAATTTATATAAAATAAAACCAATGCCATGCTCTAAAAAGATATAAGTGAAGCACTAGAGCAAAATTGCCTAGCTCAAAAGATATAAGTGAAGCACATAGAGCATTCTAATAAATCACGATTCATGCGTGTCCCTCTCAAAAGGTGTCTACAAAAAGGATGATTGTGGCAAACTAAAAAGCAAAGACTCAAATCATACAAGACGCTCCAAGCAAAACACATATCATGTGGTGAATAAAAATATAGTCTCAAGTAAAGTTACCGATAAACGAAGACGAAAGCGGGGATGCCTTCCGGGGCATCCCCAAGCTTAGGCTCTTGGTTGTCCTTGAATATTATCTTGGGGTGCCTTGGGCATCCCCAAGCTTAGGGTCTTGCCACTCCTTATTCCATAGTCCATCAAATCCTTACCCAAAACTTGAAAACTTCACAACACAAAACTCAACAGAAAATCTCATAAGCTCCGTTAGTATAAAAAATAAATCACCACTTTTGGTACTGTTGTGAACTCATTCTTTATTTATATTGGTGTAATATCTACTGTATTCCAACTTATCGATGGTTCATACCCCCCGATACTACCCATAGAATCATCAAAATAAGCAAACAACACATAGAAAACAGAATCCGTCAAAAACAGATCAGTCTGTAGTAATCTGGCTAGTTTGAATACTTATGTAACTCCCAAAATTCTGAAAATTTAGGACAAGGGGCAATTTGTATATAAATCTTGTGTAAAAAATTCAGAATTTTATCACGCTTCTGTGATTTTTAAAAATTCTGGGACTGGGTGCAAAAGTTTTTGTTTTTGAGCAAGATCAAATCAACTATCACCATAAGCTATCCCAAAGGTCTTACTTGGTACAATCACTAATCAAAACATAAAACCACATCTAACAACAGGCTAGATGAATTATTCATTACAAAACAGAACCTAAAAAGCAAAAACAAAAATAAAATCGGGTTGCCTCCCAACAAGCGCTATTGTTTAACGCCCTTAGCTAGGCATAAAAACACGAATAGATCTAGGTATTGTCATCTTTGGTATGAAATTCTTTACTCATCAAATCCTCCAAAACTCGTCTAAGCAAATCTATTCTTTCCTTTATTTACCTCCTATTAGATGAACTTAAATCATGAAAAGGACTTTGATTGGTAATTTTAACATTCATAAACCCATAGTCGGGATCATCCCCGTATATATCATCATATAAAATACGTAGCTCGTTTCTAGCGGTTTCCTTCATCATTTTATTCAACCAATCCCTATTAAATCCTACATAAATTCCCCTTGTAATCCAGTCAAACTCCTCATAAGCCTCAAGGTACAAAGATCGAGAGATTTCTGAATAGGGGACTCTCCTCCTAAGATTTTCACTATAACATTGATAATCCCTAGATTCCAAACTATGCATAGTTTCTTTATCATGGAGGATATCTTCAACTGGAGGGTGTTCAACATATTTTTTATAGAATTCAAAAATATCCCTAGCTTCTTGTATTATAAAATCAAATTCACGCATAAGGATAATGGTGGCAATCTTTTTAGCTATTAGATGATTAATATTGGGAAGTTCATAAAACACCTTTTGCAAAGCAGGATGAATATGCACAAATTTTCTTTCTAATTTCTCAACAAGCATAACAATGGCATCCACATAACAATTTGTGTCAAGAAGAAACGATCTTTTATTAATAGGCATAGATCCCGTACAATCAAAGAATTCTTGAATAACACTCTTTCCAATAATATTACCCTCCCCCACACGAAAGATTTTTGTTTTGTAATTAGGAGGAGTTTCGGTTTCATGATCCAAAGAGCAAGATTCAAGTTTTTCCTCAAGATGTTCAACGATAAACTCCCCAGTTTCAAACATGGTGGCAACAAAACAATCTAGCAAACAAGCAAACCAAAAGTGAACAAAGAACATGAACGGAAGAGGGGCGAAGAAAAGGCAAATCTTTTCGAAAGTCGTTTTAGAAGTGGGGGAGAGGAAAACAAGAGGAAAATGGCGAATAATGTAACGTAAGAGATGAGAGCTAATGATGGGTACTTGGTATGTCTTGACTTGGCGTAGATCTCCCCGGCAACGGTGCCAGAAATTCTTCCTGCTACTTCTTGAGCTTGCATTGGTTTTTCCGTTGAAGAGGAAAGGGTGATGCATGAATGTAGAGATAAGTATTTCCCTTAGTTTGAGAACCAAGGCATCAATCCAGTAGGAGACAACACACAAATCACCGAATACCTGCACAAACAATCAAACAACTTGCACCCAATGCGATAAAGGGGTTGTCAATCCCTTCACGGTTACTTGCAAAAGTGAGATCTAATAGAGATAGACAAACGATAAGGTAAATATTTTTGGTATTTTTGGTTTATAGATCAGAAAGTAAAAGATCACAAAAAGAGTAGATCAGAAACTAATATTGTAGATCGGAAACCTATATGATGGAAAATAGAAAGTTATATGATGGATCCGACAGGATCAGTGTCGTGTGGCCCGCAGACCCTGCAGGATCAATGGCCTCGTTCGACCCGCAGATCCAGCAGGATGAGTGTCGTGTGTAGAGGGACATGCGGAAGGAGGATGCCCGCATCACCATCCAGCGGCACCGGGAGACGCGCCGCCAATCCGGCAGGCGCAATGGCCCGGGCATTGAGGAGCCCGCGCCCAGTGTTGGTGGGTGCCTACCTTATGAAGTAGGATGCCCCACCTTCAGTCGTGAGCTGCGGCAAGTGCTAGCCATCATCCCATGCCTTCAAGCCTGAGCTACCAAAAAAATACGACAGGAAGCTGAACCCGACAGAGTTCTTGGGCATCTACACGATCGTCGTCCAAGCTACCAGGGGAAGAGATGAGAAGGTGCTCGCCAACTACTTTCCGTTGGCGCTCAAGCCCAACACGAGGTCTTGGTTGATGCACCTACCAGAGAATTCCATTTCCTCATGGGCCGACTTGTGCAATGAGTTTGTTGGCGCCTTTACGGGCGGCCACCAAGAGCCTGGGCAGCCCAGCAACCTGCAAGTCCTCCTACAGAAGGAAGGGGAGAGCCTTGCTACTTCTTGAGCTTGCGTTGGTTTTTCCCTTGAAGAGGAAAGGGTGATGTAGCAAAGTAGAGATAAGTATCTCCCTCAGTTTGAGAACCAAGGTATCAATCCTGTAGGAGACAACGCACAAATCACCGAATACCTGCACAAACAATCAAACAACTTGCACCCAACGCGATAAAGGGGTTGTCAATCCCTTCACGGTTACTTGCAAAAGTGAGATCTGATAGAGATAGATAAACAATAAGGTAATTATTTTTGGTATTTTTGGTTTATAGATCGGAAAGTAAAAGATTGCAAAATAGTAGATCGGAAACTAATATGATGGAAAATAGAAACTTATATGATGGAAAATAGACTTGGGGGCCATAGGTTTCACTAGAGGCTTCTCTTAAGATAGAAAATAATACGGTGGGTGAACAAATTACTGCCGGGCAATTGATAGAAAAGCGCAAAGTTATGACGATATCTAAGGCAATGATTATGAATATAGGCATCACGTCCGTGTCAAGTAGACCGAATCGATTCTGCATCTACTACTATTACTCCACACATCGACCGCTATCCAGCATGCATCTAGAGTATTAAGTTCATAAAGAATAGAGTAACGCATTAAGTAAGATGACATGATGTAGAGGAATTAACTCAAGCAATATGATGAAAACTCCATCTGTTTATCCTCGATGGCAAAAATACAATACGTGCCTTGCTGCCCCTACTATCACTGGGAAATGACACCGCAAGATTGAACCCAAAGCTAAGCACTTCTCCCATTGCAAGAAAACCAATCTAGTTGGCCAAACCAAACTGATAGTTCGAAGAGAATTACAAACATATCAAATCATGCATAAAAGAGTTTAGAGAAGATTCAAATAATATTCATAGATAAGCTGATCATAAATCCACATTTCGTCAGATCTCGGCAAACACATCGCAAAAAAGTATTGCATCGAATAGATCTCCAAGAACATCGAGGAGAACATGGTATTGAGAATCAAAGAGAGAGAAGAAGCCATCTAGCTACTATCTATGGACCCGTAGGTCTGTGGTAAACTACTCACGCTTCATCGGAAGGGCAATAGGGTTGATGTAGAAGCCCTCCGTGATCGAATACCCCTCCGGCAGGGTGCCCGAAAAGGTCACTAGATGGGATTTCACGTGTACAGAAGGTTGCGACGGTGGAAAAGTGTTTTCGTGGATGCCTCTGGTGGTTTGGGGATATATGGGAATATATATAGGCGAAAGAATTAGGTTAGGAGGTGCACGAGGGGCTCACAAGGGTGGGGGGCGCGCCCTCCGTCCTTGTGGTCGCCCCGTGGCTCCTCCGACTTCATCTCCATGTCTCCTGGTTATCTTCTGGTCCAAGAAAAATCATCGCGGAGGTTTTATTCCGTTTGGTATTCCGTTTATGCGAAACTCAAAAACAGGAACTGGCACTGGGCTCTAGGTTAATTGGTTAGTCCCAAAAATAATATAAAATAGCATATTAATGCATATAAAACATCCAAAACATATAATATAATAGCATGGAACAATAAAAAATTATAGATACGTTGGAGACGTATCAGATTCCGATCTCTCTTCTATTTGGGTTAAAGATTTTGCTAACTCTAACATTAGGATCTTGTGATCACATCCAGCCGGAGAGCTGGTTTATCTGCAACTATTTCTTTGAGTGTACAATGAATGATGCACACACTGTCATTTGACATCTTTGAACTCTTTTTGTTTCAGATGTGTCCCACAACGCAGATCGTATGCCACACTATGGCCGTTGGTGCGACTGGGTTCCCGGCTATTCTGGTCGACCTCTTGACCAGGACGGGATATTGCTGGTACTCCTAGTACACTATTTACGAGGACTACCACAAGTTCAACCAGGAGCAGTACCGCGCTGTGGTTCGTATCTTTGATTGGCAGGATATCTCCATCACTGATTTGCACACATTTCAGGGTGTTGCGGTGACTGTTGAGATGACAGTCCATGATGCTGCCTTTGTTGCTATCACCTGTCTCTGTGGAGAGCACCCTTGCTTGGGGGAGTCTGGGTTTAGATACATCCCGTATGTCCCAGCTGGAGATGAGAGTGGATACTACACTGCTATCTACACCCCTTACGTGAGCCTTCACTACGACCCGCAGGTCATGGTTCAGTACATTGAGGATCTCGATCGCACTGTCCGAGCTCTTGCTGTCAGGTTGTACGCCACTTGTACTCATCTCTACAATGCTTTGACACAGTTGCTGCCAACAGTCAGCGCAAGGATACAACCAGAGTACATCCTTTACTCGCGCAGGACAGAGCTGCCACCAGGTCTTGAGTGGCCTACTATTGGAGGTAGTACTCCTTCGCGTGGAACTCTTCTTACAGTCCGGGACCAGGTTCTGCACCAGAGTGTTTGATACGTCCATTTTGCATCATGTTTACCTACTGTTATTTATTATGTTTTTATGCATAATAATGCTTTTTGGAGTAATTCTAATGCCTTTTCTCTCATAATATGCAAGGTACACACAAAGAGGGAGAATTCCGGCAGCTGGAAATCTGGACCTGAAAAAGCTACGTCAGGCCACCTATTCTGCATAACTCCAAATGAGCTGAAACTTCACGAGGAATTTTTATGGAATAAATAAGAAATACTGGAGCAAATAGCTACCAGAGGGGGCCACTTGGTGAGCACAAGACACCAGGGCGCGCCAGGCCCCCCAGGCACGCCCTGGTGGGTTGTGCTCAGCCCATCCCACCTCCGGTGCCCATCTTCTGGTATATAAGTCATTTTGACCTAGAAAAAAATAAGGGGAGGACTTTCGGGACGGAGAGCCGCCGTCTCGAGGCAAAACTTGGGCAGGAGCACTTTTGCCCTCTAGCGGAGCGATTCCGTCGGGGGAACTTCCCTCCCGGAGGGGGAAATCATCGTCATCATCATCACCAACAACTCTCCCATCTTGGGGAGGTCAATCTCCATCAATATCTTCAACAACACAATCTCCTCTCAAACCTAGTTCATCTCTTGTGTTCAATCTTTGTACCGGAACCTCAGATTGGTACTCGTGGGTGACTAGTAGTGTTGATTACATCTTGTAGTTGATTACTATATGGTTTATATATATGGTCAGATCAATTATGCTATTTAATACCCCTATGATCTTGAGCATGTTTATCATTTGTGAGTAGTTACTTTTGTTCTTGAGGTCACGGGAGAAATCATGTTGCAAGTAATCATGTGAATTTGATATGTGTTCGATATTTTGATGGTATGTATGTTGTGATTCCCTTAGTGGTGTCATGTGAACGTCGACTACATGACACCTCACCATATTTGGGACTAAGGGAATGCATTGTGGAGTAGTTATTAGATGATGGGTTGCAAGAGTGACAGAATCTTAAACCCTAGTTTATGCGCTATTCCGTAAGGGACCGATTGGATCCAAAAGTTTAATGCTATGGTTAGAATTTATTCTTAATACTTTTCTCGTAGTTGCGGATGCTTGCGAGGGGGTTAATAATAAGTAGGAGGTTTGTTCAAGTATGAACAACACCTAAGCACTGGTCCACCCACATATCAAATTATCAAAGTAGCGAACACAAATCAAACCAACATGATGAAAGTGACTAGATGAAATTCCCGTGTACCCTCAAGAACGCTTTGCTTGTTATAAGAGACCGTTTTGGCCTGTCATTTGCCTCAAAAGGATTGGTCTACCTTGTTGCGCTTTTATTACTACTATCGTTACTTGCTCGTTACAAATTATCTTGCTATCAAACTACTCGTTACTTATAATTTTAGTGCTTGCAGAGAATACCTTGCTGAAAACCACTTGTCATTTCCTCCTGCTCCTCGTTGGGTTCGACACTCTTGCTTATCGAAAAGACTACTATTGATCCCCTGTACTTGTGGGTCATCAGCGTTCACGGAGCACATGCTCCTCATATCGAGGGCAATCTGCTTCATCGTCACCTGCAGCTGCCTGGCTTTAGAGGTTTTCCTCGACGTTGATGTAGCATATCGCTATGTCCCGTTGTTGTATCTCTCCACCATGTGCCCGTGTGCCGTCTAGTTGGTCTAGACTATTTCCCTTTCTAAAAGTGTACTACTGGCTTGTAATTGACCTTATGTATGGATCTGTATGTCGTGCTTAACTACTATGATGTATCTATCGCACTTCTTTCTTTGTGCATGTTGCCTCATGAATGATTCCTTGTCTCTACAGTTGCATCATGCTAAATGTGACTCCCGGATAATTAAGCTACAGTAATTCTCTGCTAATGGTGCCACGTCACCACGGTTACTGCTGCTAATCTCGCGTTAGTTCGAACCCGATTCAAATTCAAGTTCAAAATCAAATCAAACGGTAAAAGTTTTCAAACATTAAAACTAAAATGTTCGGGTTGTGCCAAATAATGCGTAGGTAATTATGGTGGAGAAACGACACCTTTATAAAATATTTAAATACTATTAGATGAATAAAACAGTAGCGAAAACTATTATCTAAATACTTTTAAATTCAAAAAATTTACAAAACTAATTTAGTTTGGGTAGCAAGTTAGTGTGGCTGTGGCATATTTGGTAACATCAAATTAGGTGCCATTTTGGTATTTCGCTAAAACAAAAATAAAAGGAAACTAAAAGAAAATAGAAAAGAAAAATAAATAAAACAACACACACACACACACACAGGGCAGAGAACCCCCTTGGCCCAACTGGGCCTCGGCCCAGCCGCCCCCACCTGGCCGCTAACCGGCCGGCCCACCCACTCCCTTGGCCTCCTTAGGCTGCCCCCCTCACCACCGAACCCTAACCCCCACGATCCCCACTCTCCCTCGTTCCCTCCCTGCGCCGTCATCCACGACACATAGAGGAGGGGCGCCCCCTGTTCGATCCCCTCCACCCGGCACCTCCGCGCCCGAAGACCGCCATCGCTCCGCTGGGGCTACAGCCAACCCGCATCGAGCGCCGCCTCTCCCGACGCCCGTCCGCGCGCCGCCGTCGATCTGGAACTGGGACTCGGCCCCGAGGCCACCGCCGCTCGGAGTCCCCCTCGCCGGAGCCACAACGCTGCCGGACCGCGTCCTCGTCCCCTCCTCGCGCAGCTTCATCGTGCCACGCCGCGCCTCCGTCCTCCCCCACGACGCCACCTCGCCAGAGCCGCCCCACCGTCTTCGTCGGCGTCGCCAAGCCCCGCCCCGCGTCGGACGCAACCTCGACTGCCTCCTCGTCGGACCTCGCGCCCTCGTCCTCTTCCCCCGCCGGCCGCCAGCAAGCCTCAGCGCCCCCTCTCCCCATCAACGCTGGTGAGGCCCCGGGCCTCTCCCCTTCTCTGCCTCATGCCTCGCTCGCGGTCACCGCATGCTAGACCACCCACGCGCGCGCCCGCGGTGAGCACGCGCCCAGCGCGCCCTCTACGCCGTGCTCCCCGCGACTAAGTCGTCCTCGCCGTGCGCCGCTGTCAGGACCCCGATTCCAAGTCACACCGATCTAGCCTGTAACACCTCATATCCCTTTGCGGCCTCACGCACGGTACTCCCACGGGTGTCGCCTTACCATGGCCCGAGACCATTTGCGCCTTTTGGCTCACGTATATGACAATGTCGCTAGCATCCATATGACAGAGAACCCGGGCCGACATGGCTAGTCGTGAACCCAAAGCGGCACTAACGTATGGGGACAGGCATACATGAATCAACATCGAACGTGTCGGTCAGCAGCGTGCGAATCCGGGCTGTAGCACTGGGCTAACAGGACTCCGGGAACCCGGGCTGTAGCAGGCTAGGCAGGACTCCGGATGTCACCGCGTGACATTTCCCCGAAAGGACAGACACAGGAACGATATGAAACACATGCCGGCCAGTCAAGTGCCCAGAGCAGTAGTGCTGGGCTAGCAGGACTCCGGTGAACCAGGCTGTAGCGGACTACTATGGCTCAAGGAGGCACTAGACTACATTTCCCCATAAGAGAGGCTGCTAAGGATAGACAACTAGATTGTCGGATCCCACACATACCAAGCATTTCAATCATACACACAATATGCTCGATATGTGCAAATACAACATGGCATCACAACAAGACTCTACGACTCAGAGTATTTATTCATTAGGCTCCGAAGAGCGAGATATTACAAACATGGGTCTCATGACCCAACATTCAGAGCATACAAACCAAAGCACATGCGGAAGCTTAACATGTCTGAGTACAGACATCTACAAATGAAAAAGGCTGAGAAGCCTAACTGTCTACCAGATCCTGCCGAGGGCACAAGATCGTAGCTGAGGTAACAAGCTAAATGTCGAAGTCCACACGGAACTACTAGCGAGACTGACGTCTCTCTGCAAAACATAAAATAAGCAAACGTGAGTACAACTGTACCCAGCAAGACTTACATCAGGACTATCTATATATGCATCGGTATCAACAAAGGGGGTGGTGGAGTTTAACTGCAGCAAGCCAGCTTTGACTCGGTGGCTATCCTGAACTATGACTGCAAGTAACTCTTTTGAGGTGGCGCACACGAGTCCACATATTCACCATATCAATACACCACTATGGATCCGCTCCCGTCTCCCTACGAGAACGCCATCCATAGCACTCACGCTTATCTTGCGCATTTTAGAGTATCCACTTTCACTTGTCTATGAACCGTTATAGGCAACCCAGAAGTCCTTTACCGCGGACACGGCTATTCGAATAGATCATATTAACCCTGCAGGGGTGTACTTCGTCACACACGCTCTCGCCACTTACCACCATGTACACGTCGTGTACCTCGGCAACCTTCAAGCGGAAGCCTGGCGAGGGAGTCGGCCACGACCTGACTAACCACACAAGTCTCTAGTCCAGGTTTATCGCCTATTCGGGTTCCATCCGCAAGGAGATCCGGCCGGGGTGTCGCTCACGGCCCCAAACGATGTGTGCAGGGTTCCCGAGCCCACCATCCGGGTGCCACTCGGTACACCAGGCCACGTGGGCCTAGTCTGTCCCAAGCCCACCTGTACCGGGTGCCACTTGGTAGACTACTAACACTACCTACAACACCAGAGACTAGTTGCAACTCCTGGACAGAGATCGAGGCGGTTAATAAGCCGAGAGGGGTCGAGTTACCAGAACCCAATGTGTGGTAGTAACTGTTCATGGATCACAAACACAGAACTCAGTTCCTGAGGACGGTTTCAATGAGACAACCCACCATGTACTCCTACATGGCCTCTCACCGCTACCTTTACCAAATCGTGTTCACACACTTAGCTCTCAACAGTAGGACATGTTCACCATATTCCAATTCATTCCCGATGAATCAGACCTGACTCAACTCTAAGCAATAGCAGGCATGACAAACAAGCATGAATGAGTAGGCACATCAGGGCTCAAACAACTCCTACTCATGCTAGTGGGTTTCATCTATTTACTGTGGCAATGACAGGTCATGCAGAGGATAAAGGAGTTCAGCTACCGCAGCAAGTAACAGATGAATCGTTGTTGTCCTAATGCAGTAAAAGAGAGCATGAGCGAGAGAGTGGGATTGTATCGGAATGAGCAAGGGGTTTTTGCTTGCCTGGCACTTCTGAAGATAGCATTGAGTCTTCATTAGTGTCATTGAACTCATCGTCGGAAACACGGCTATCGAGAGGGGACAATACCGGCAACAGAGAGGAAACACAATCAATGCAATGCGACAATATGATGCATGCTATGACATGGCAATATGAATGTGTTTTGAGCTAATGCAACGAGCAACATATTAAATGGAGTTGGTTTGAACCTTAGGTTCAAATTCAAACTCCATATAAGACATTTCAAATGCCATTTATTCAAATTGTCATATACAGTGGCTGTAAGTTGTTCAAACATGCATGAGGATGCCATAAACAGATTCTTTGGATTTTTCTGATAATTTTTCATATATAAATCATTTCATTTGGAGCTACGGTTGAATTTCTATGAATTTTAGAAGTTAGGGCATTTTCTGGAATTTCTTGGATTATTTTAAATCTAGAAAATCAATTATTGCATCAGCATTGCGTCTGGGTGACGTCAGCAGGGTCAACAGGCCGGTCCAGGTCAAACCTGACCAGTGGGGTCCACTGGTCAGTGAGACAGACACTAATCCCGCGTTGACTCCGGCTTTGACCCGCTGCGGGGCCCGCTGTCAGTGACTCTAGGGGGGTTAGTTAGCGCTAATGACGGTGCCACGTCACCAACCACCGGAGTTGGACGCCGGCGACCAAACCCCACGGCGGAGGATCGCCGGAGTTGCTCGGGACGGCGCTACAGGGGTCAGCTCGACGCGCTGGAGGCACCAGAGGGATGCTCATCCTCGAGCGCATCCAGGGGATCACGCGGGAGGCTGCGGGGTGGCCGGTGACGTTGGCCACGGCAACCATGGTGGTGGCCGGAGCTCGGCTAGATGCGGGCGCGGGGCTGCAGCTCGATTCCAAGCGAACGGAGAGCACAAGCAGAAGCTACGGGGCCCTAGGAGCTCGACCAGGTGCTCGGACGCGTCGTTGGCCCTCCGTAATGACGACGGCGACAAACGCGGCGGCGGCGAGCTGTGGCCGCGGTGGCCAGGGGGCTAGAGGAGGGATTCGACGGCGGGGAGAGAGGGGTCGGGAGCAGGAGCTCACAGGGAGGCGACGCAGTAGGTCAGTGGGCTCGGGGACGTCCTTGACGGCGCGAATCGACGACGAAGGGCTCGGGTGCCCGAGGTTGAAGACGAGGTTGGTGAGGCCGTTGCAGGGCTGCCGGCGATGCGTGGCTCAGCGGAAAGGACGGGGACGTCACGGTGGAGCTTCTGGGCGCGTTGGTGAGGCGAGGGGAAGGCGGTGGCCGCGGTGGTGGCGATCGGCGGCGACGGGCTCGCTCGGGTGGCTGCGGCGCGAGCGCTGGGGGGGGGGAGAGGGAGGAACCAGGGGGGGGAGATGCGGGGGGGGGGGGGTGTCGTGGCGCTCTTGGCGCCCTCCAGCAGCAGCGGCGGCAAGCAGGAGGTGGCCGCGTGCGTGCTGGCGTGCGGAGGCCACGCGCCCCTGCCTACTGGCGTGAGGTAGGGGATGACTGGCATCTCCAGTGGGCTGGGCTGCTACAGTAACGGGCCAAGGTAACTCTCTCTCTGCTTTCTGTTTCTGTTTTCTATTTATTTGATCTGTTTTGAATCAGTAGAAATACTAACTCATTTTGGAAACTCCTGAAAATAATTGTGGGCACTATTAGAATTATTTCCAACTGCCCCCAATTGCTTTCATAAGTATTGAAGCATTTAAAATATTTATAGGCATTAAATGCTTCAATTCAAATACAATATGATTTAACTAAAAATCCATAAATGGCCAAGAAATATGCTCATCATTTTTGGCACAGGTTTTCACCTTTATCAGAAATCATGAACATTTTCAAGGGCATTTTGGGTTCTTTGGAAAAGATTTTATTTGAACCTATTTGAGTTCTTTCTGGTGCTAGGGTTTGATCAATCCCCATTTCAGTTTTAAATAAAATTTAAACATGCTGCAACAGACATGTGCTAGCCTAGTGCAAGGTAAGGCTAGGGATGTGACAGCCGCCCATGACGGCCGCGCCCCGCGCCCTTGCTCCACTGCTGCTGCACGCCCATGCGCGCGAGGCCGTGCCAGCCACCGCTCGCTCACCGGCCGGCCCGTGCTGGCCTCGCCTACGTCGGCCTGGTGACCTGCCAGGTCCGCCCCCCCTCGCGCCCCTGGCCACGCGCCCGCTCGGGCTGCACCCAGCGCCCACAATCGTGGCGTCCGTTCGGGCGGCGCCCGCAGCACCTGAACCCACTATGGCCCTCGGGCCAATGACATGTGGGGCCTAGCCCCAGAACGTTTTATAAAAAGAAAAGGAGATAAAAAATAAAAATAAAAATAATTTTAATTAATTAACTAAATTAATTAAGTTAATTAATCCTATTTAATTAATCTAATTAACATGTTAGTTTAATTAAACAGTAATTAGTTTAACCTAAACCTTAATCAACCTAACAGTGTATGACAGGTGGGTCCCACTGGACCCACACGTCAGTTTGACCAGTCAACACCTGTGTTGACTGCTGACGTCATGCTGACATCATCAAACACTGTTCTGGATAATGTTGAATTAAAATAATTAAATTAATCCTAAAAATAATTTAAATATTTTAAAATTAATATAAAATAAACCGTAGCTCGGATCAAAAAACTTTGTACATGAAAGTTGCCCAGAACGACGAGACGAATCCGAATACGCAGTCCGTTCGTCCGCCAAGCGTCCTAGCATAGTGAACCTGCAACATTTCACCTCCGGTTCCTCTGTCCGAAAACGTGAAACACCGGGAATACTTTCCCGGATGTTTCCCCACTTCGCGGGTATCACCTACTACTGCGTTAGGTCACCTCTAGCACCGCGTATTGCCATGCTACGCTTTGTGATGCTTTGATTGCTCTGTTATTTATTGTGTTCCCCCTCCATTACTTCTTTCTGGTAGACCCCGAGACTGCCGGCGACCCCCAGTTCGACTACGGTGTTGACGATCCCTCCTTCATGCGAGAGCAACCAGGCAAGCCCCCCCTTGATCACCAGATATCGCCTACTCTACTCTCTACTGCTTGCATTAGAGTAGTGTAGCATGTTACTGCTTTCGGTTAATCCTATTCTGTTGCATAGCCTGTCATTGTTGCTACAGTTGTTTCCCTTACCTGCTATCCTACTGCTTAGTATAGGGTGCTAGTTTTCCATCAGTGGCCCTACACTCTTGTCCGTCTGCCATGCTATACTACTGGGCCGTGATCACTTCGGGAGGTGATCACGGGTATATACTATATACATTATATACATGACACATGTGGTGACTAAAGTCGGGTCGGCTCGTTGAGTACCCGCAAGTGATTCTGATGAGGGGGCTGAAAGGACAGGTGGCTCCATCCCGGTAGAGGTGGGCCTGGGTTCCTGACGGCCCCCGACTGTTACTTTATGGCGGAGCGACAGGGCAGGTTGAGACCACCTAGGAGAGAGGTGGGCCTGGCAATGGTCGGCGTTCGCGGATACTTAACACGCTTAACAAGATCTTGGTATTTGATCTGAGTCTGGCCATTTGGTCTATACGCACTAACCAACTACGCGGGAACAGTTATGGGCACTCGACGTCGTGGTATCAGCCGAAGCTCTTTTTGACGTCAGCGACTGAGTGGCGGGCGCCGCATTGGACCGTAAGCTCGCGCTTGTATTAAGGGGGCTAGGTCTGCTTCCGGCCGCGTACGCAACGTGCAGGTGTGCAATGGGCGATGGGCCTAGACCCCTGCGCGCATAGGTTTTAGATCGGCGTGCTGACCTCTCTGTTGAGCCTAGGTGGGGCTGCGACGTGTTGATCTTACGAGGTCGGGCATGACCCAGGAAAGTGTGTCTGGCCAAATGGGATCGAGCGTGTTGGGTTATGTGGTGCACCCCTGCAGGGAAGTTTATCTATTCGAATAGCCGTGTCCCTCGGTAAAAGGACGACCCGGAGTTGTACCCTGACCTTATGACAACTAGAACCGGATACTTAATAAAATACACCCTTCCAAGTGCCGGATACAACCCGGTGATCGCTCTCTAATAGGGCGACGAGGAGGGGATCGCCGGGTAGGATTATGCTATGCGATGCTACTTGGAGGACTTCAATCTACTCTCTGCTACATGCTGCAAGATGGAGATGGCCAGAAGCGTAGTCTTCGACAGGACTAGCTATCCCCTCTTATTCTGGCATTCTGCAGTTCAGTCCACTGATATGGCCCTTTACACATATACCCATGCATATGTAGTGTAGCTCCTTGCTTGCGAGTACTTTGGATGAGTACTCATGGTTGCTTTTCTCCTTCTTTTCCCCTTTCTATACTTGATTGTCGCAACCAGATGCTGGAGTCCAGGAGCTAGAGATCCCGAGGATGATTCTACGTGGAGTTCGGCTTTGAGGAGTAGTTAGGAGGTCCCAGGCAGGAGGCCTTGCCCTTTTCGATCGTTGCTACTTTTGTGCTAGCCTTCTTAAGGCAAACTTTTTTAACTTATGTCTGTACTCAGATGATGTTGCTTCCGCTGACTCGTCTATGATCGAGCACTTGTATTCGAGCCCTCGAGGCCCCTGGCTTGTATTATGATGCTTGTATGACTTATTTATGTTGTAGGGTTGTGTTGTGATATCTTCCCGTGAGTCCCTGATCTTGATCGTACACATTTGCGTGCATGATTAGTGTACGGTCAAATCGGGGGCGTCACAAGTTGGTATCAGAGCCGACTGCCTGTAGAAATCCCCCTTTCCAACTCCTTGGCCGAAGTCGAGTCTAGACATTGCAAAAACTTTTACTAACATGGCTGTGTGTCTTACGGTCCCACGTCGCCATTGGGTGGTATTAGGATCTTTTACTCCTCGATCTTTACTCTGGGACTCTGAGATCTCTTCTATTCGGGTTTAATGAATTTAATAAAATCTAAATTTAGGTTCTCGAAAACAATTTCTCCCGGAGAGGCCCTTCAGTCCAGATGATCGCCGGCTGCACCAGAAGATTTTGAAGTTACTCTCCGATACTCTTTTGAGACTTTGTGCCCGTTGCTTTTGCAATTCCCTACCACCGAAATATCCCTATGGATAAACACATACAGTTGCCGTTCTTACTTTTACTCCCAGTTGATCTTGTTATTACAAGATACCCTGAAATCCTCTCTATTGTTCCGAGAATATTTTGTGGCTACTGCCTTGTAGTTCTTTGCCACATGAATACTTCTACGGATAATTTCTCGCCCTTATCAAGTATCCGCACATCCCCCAGTTGTTCATGTGTTTCACAATGGTCTTCGAAATACTATTTGATCCTCTAGAAATCGTTAGTAGCTTATTGCTCTGCAATACTTGTCTGCTTGCATTATGGATGCTTTCCATATGTCTGGCAATATTCGCCAGTATCCTTAGGCACCATCATTTTGATCCTATTGATTCAACATGAGTGCGAATGCACGCAATCATCAGTTGATCCTTTTAAATTATCTTTCCGTCTCAGACGTCATTTTAAACATGATCTGGTTCTCAACCAATCCAATTGCCGTCGATTGTACCCCTAAGGCTATTCAACTTATCTATCCCTAATCAGAACATTGCTGGTGATCCCTTGATTTGGAAATCATAATTCCTTTTCAATTGAGCTCTGAGTTAGTAAGTTGTTTCTATAATTCAATGTCTTTGCATTGTTTCTTGCTCTGGTTTTGTGCCGATACTCACATCAGATCCTTTATGGACCACCAGAACCTTTATGGGATTTTATCTGACGACGTCCTTCATATTCAATAACTTTGTGAGCCTTTCCATGGGTATATAATGCCTTTGGTAAATTGTATCATCTGCTTTTGAACAATGCTCTTCTTTCGAGCTTGTAATATTTACTCCAAAGTTTGTGGTATATGTTCCTAAGATGCCCTGATGGGTTGAACCTATGCCTTCCTTAATCTGTGTGAACCCAAAAGTTTTCCAAGGTTCATACTCCTCTGGTAATTCACCAGGTAGGTGTTCACACTCAAATTAATTTTTAGAGCAGTGAATGAAAGGTTATGCATTGCAGAAGTGGGAGTCGACCTTGAACTTTGTGTTCATGCCCATGGACACGATGTAGATCTTATCATTAAAAGCTTCTCTTAAATTAATTATTCCCTTGGTATAAGTTCATCTTATATCTGGGATATGGCCTTTTGCAATCGTGGTTCTGACCATGTTCTCCTTTAAACACCATTTCTCGTGCAAGTTTAAGCACTTGACTTCTGCAGAGCAAAACCCAATCTAACCTCTACTTTGATCTGTCGTCGAGTATTACCCCCTGGTATCTCGAGATTATCACGAGCAACATAACTTCTTATGAGTTCTTCATCAACTAATATTCTTGCCGATTCCATTTTTCCAACGGGTTCTGAGTTGTTAGAACCCCTCAAGGACACCGACAACTGAATCGAGTCCGCACTGCGATTCAACAATTCTTGGTAACCTTCATTACTTATGAGTTTGAACTCGATCACGTCATTCCTAGCCTACTCGGCTACATCATTATCGTGCTGATTTTAACTGTGCTACCTGGTCCTTAATCACGGAGCACAACCTTCGACGGTGAGCTAATCTTACATCGATCTTCCTCGTCATATCACTTCTCCTTGAACAGCAAACTTGATTTCGAGTTTGTGTCCTACCCGTGGTTCCAATAACCTTTCGCTTTCATCATTCCTTTGACTTGATGTCATCGTCGATCAGTTACATCTTCTTGAAAACCTCTCGACAAATTTGTCGTGATCATTGTCAACAATTTGTCTTCTTCCAAATTGCGTGTCGAAATTCAGGATGAGAAATACCATCCTTGCCCCTCGATGATTAGTATTATCATCGACCACTCTACTACCTTTCCTCCAACACAAACTTGTTCTTGTTTTGTGTTATACCTTGAGTTCCTTGCAATCCAGCAATTGTTCTTCTTTACACTGGAGTATTACCATCTTTTATGTCAAGAATGTCGTGAGAGTTTCACCACCTCTTAAGAAATTCTTGATACAATGATGCTTCTCACCATCATCATTCTTCTCTTGGTCCCCGTGTTGAGTGAACTCTGTTATGAGAATTTAATATCTCTAGCAACCTTGTTACTTCAGAGTTAATGGACAATAATTCCAATGTAGTGTGCTGGTTGCTAGATTTCCATTCCGACGTTGGTCGTGCAACCCAGCCCATATTTCGGGTGCCCCTTTCAACCAATGTTAATTGTGTATGTTTTCCTCGAGCATACATCATTATACCATTTGATCTGACAAATGTTATCTCCTTGTTCACATAGTTGTGGAAATCCATCTTTTGATAATCTCGATGAATTATCGCTGAGTCAATCAGTCACCTCCTCACCTCTCCTTGATTTAATGACGAACCCTTGTCTCAGAACTTGCTTCCATAGTTCGTTTCCCGAGAATCTTACAATGTCATCTCGTCAATTGGTGTTGCACCTTTTTCTTCTTAGGCATTCCGAGTCTGAAGTATCTAGACCCCAATCAGATCTGAATCTCGTTCAGATATGATGGTTGAAACCTAATTCCAAGAGTTATAACATTGGTCTCTATATGACCCGGTAAGGTGATGTCATGCCTAACACACCTGGCCAGAGGACCTACGGTTATAGTTTCCTTATTAGCAAGTTTATCCTTTCTTCTATGAGGAAATTGTAAGACTTATTCTACAAGCGGTTCCTTATGGATCCTTTGTGTTTCCAAAGTCTGACCTTTGCTTGAAGTCCATGTCGATGCTATCTCGAAGCATGTTTGTGATACTCCGATTTTCAACTAGAACATTTGGAGCCCAATGCTAAATGTTTCCTGCTCAATTATCCAAACACCGCTGTATGGGTAATGTCTTGAAATTTCTCTCCGCTTACCCAAAGAGTTTTCTACATTATATCCTGTCATGGATATCTTGCTTGGCTTGTCCTTGGGAAGGATATATCCCTGTAATATGTGTTTAAACAAATTTTCCTTTCCATTGTTCTGTTTACTTTGATAATCATATTTTCCTTTCCATTGTTTTGTTTAACCTTTCTTGTAATCTGACTTAGCTGAGCAGAGATAATTCCCTGCTTAGTTGAGCACCGCGTTGTACCACTCTCTCAGTAGACCATGTTACTTTTGTTGATGACATTTCGGTAGCCACCGATGGATGAGAACTTTGCCTATTGGTCCGCCTCGTTTCAACGAGCAGGAAAATGGTTCTCTTCATCCCTCGCCCTTGGTACCGACGATGTTGCTGACATATAACTGACAGGCTACCCTCTGACATGCCTTGCTATCATGATCATGCAAGATGTCACCGCCCTTCCTACTTTTAACCCACATGGTGGGCCCATAACCCACAGTTCCACAGGATCGAAACCTGACTCTCCTATACACCCTGTTGTCGAAGTTATTCCTCGAGTTTGACTTCGTATGTGATTCACGGGCCACCTGCCTAGTGATCTATTCAGGTACCAGACACAATACTTTTCCATTTGCTCTGAACCCCTGTCACGTTTCGTATCAGGCAACGAGTGATTGTCTATGCGCTTGAAACTTCTATTTTGCACCTTCTTACTTGCTCTCGATAATGTCTTAAATTTCAATTCGAGGGTTACCTCCCGCCTCCCTCCCTGATGTTATCTCCTAGATAAGCAAACATTGTAGCGGCCCGTTTTTTCGTAATGCCCCCTTATCCTTTCGTAAGTACGATGGAGTTCCCGAAGAAAGGACGACGACTTCATCATGATGCATTGGAATAAAGAATTCAAGACATCAACCAAAGGATTAACTTCTTCGAGAAGATCCGTTAGAATTTCGTAACCAGAACTTCCCCCCCTTATCCCACCTCTTAAATCTCGGGACGAGATTTCTTGTAGTGGAGGAGAATTGTGACACCCGGATAATTAAGCTACAGTAATTCTCTGCTAATGGTGCCACGTCACCACGGTTACTGTTGCTAATCTCGCGTTAGTTCGAACCCGATTCAAATTCAAGTTCAAAATCAAATCAAACAGTAAAAGTTTTCAAACATTAAAACTAAAATGTTTTGGTTGTGCCAAATAATGCGTAGGTAATTATGGTGGAGAAACGACACCTTTATAAAATATTTAAATACTATTAGATGAATAAAACAGTAGCGAAAACTATTATCTAAATACTTTTAAATTCAGAAAAATTACAAAACTAATTTAGTTTGGGTAGCAAGTTAGTGTGGCTGTGGCATATTTGGTAACATCAAATTAGGTGCCATTTTGGTATTTCGCTAAAACAAAAATAAAAGGAAACTAAAAGAAAATAGAAAAGAAAAATAAATAAAACAACACACACACACACACACAGGGCAGAGAACCCCCTTGGCCCAACTGGGCCTCGGCCCAGCCGCCCTCACCTGGCCGCTAACAGGCCGGCCCACCCACTCCCTTGGCCTCCTTAGGCTGCCCCCTCACCACCGAACCCTAACCCCCACGATCCCCACTCTCCCTCGTTCCCTCCCTGCGCCGTCACCCACGACACACAGAGGAGGGGCGCCCCCTATTCGATCCCCTCCACCCGGCACCCCCGCGCCCGAAGACCGCCATCGCTCCGTTGGGGCTGCAGCCAACCGGCGTCGAGCGCCGCCTCTCCCGACGCCCGTCCGCACGCCGCCGTCGATCTGGAACTGGGACTCGGCCCCGAGGCCACCGCCGCTTGGAGTCCCCCTCGCCGGAGCCACAACGCTGCCGGACCGCGTCCTCGTCCCCTCCTCGCGCAGCTTCATCGAGCCACGCCGCGCCTCCGTCCTCCCCCACGACACCACCTCGCCGGAGCCGCCACACCGTCATCGTCGGCGTCGCCAAGCCCCGCCCCGTGTCGGACGCAACCTCGACCGCCTCCTCGTCGGACCTCGCGCCCTCGTCCTCTTCCCCCGCCGGCCGCCAGCAAGCCTCAGCGCCCCCTCTCCCCATCAACGCTGGTGAGGCCCCGGGCCTCTCCCCTTCTCTGCCTCACGCCTCGCTCGCGGTCACCGCATGCTAGACCACCCACGCGCGCGCCCGTGGTGAGCACGCGCCCAGCGCGCCCTCTACGCCGTGCTCCCCGCGACTAAGTCGTCCTCGCCGTGCGCCGCCCACGACGGCCGCACCCCGCGCCCTTGCTCCACTGCTGCTGCACGCCCATGCGCGTGAGGCCATGCCAGCCACCGCTCGCTCACCGGCCGGCCCGTGCTGGCCTCGCCTACGCCGCTCTGGCGACCTGCCAGGTCCGCCGGCCCCCTTGCGCCCCTGGCCACGCGCCCGCTCGGGCTGCACCCAGCGCCCACAATCGCGGCGCCTGTTCGGGCGGCGCCCGCAGCACCTGAACCCACTATGGCCCTTGGGCCAATGACATGTGGGGCCTAGCCCCAGAACGTTTTATAAAAAGAAAAGGAGATAAAAAATAATAATAAAAATAATTTTAATTAATTAATTAACTAAATTAATTAAGTTAATTAATCCTATTTAATTAATCTAATTAACATGTTAGTTTAATTAAACAGTAATTAGTTTAACCTGAACCTTAATCAACCTAACAGTGTATGACAGGTGGGTCCCACTGGACCCGCACGTCAGTTTGACCAGTCAACACCTGTGTTGACTGCTGACGTCATGCTGATGTCATCAAACACTGTTCTGGATAATGTTGAATTAAAATAATTAAAATAATCCTAAAAATAATTTAAATATTTTAAAATTAATATAAAATAAACCGTAGCTCGGATCAAAAAACTTTGTACATGAAAGTTGCCCAGAACGACGAGACGAATCCGAATACGCAGTCCGTTCGTCTGCCAAGCGTCCTAGCATAGTGAACCTGCAACATTTCACCTCCGGTTCCTCTGTCCGAAAACGTGAAACACCGGGAATACTTTCCCGGATGTTTCCCCACTTCGCGGGTATCACCTACTACTGCGTTAGGTCACCTCTAGCACCGCGTATTGCCATGCTACGCTTTGTGATGCTTTGATTGCTCTGTTATTTATTGTGTTCCCCCTCCATTACTTCTTTCTGGTAGACCCCGAGACTGCCGGCGACCCCCAGTTCGACTACGGTGTTGACGATCCCTCCTTCATGCCAGAGCAACCAGGCAAGCCCCCCTTGATCACCAGATATCGCCTACTCTACTCTCTACTGCTTGCATTAGAGTAGTGTAGCATGTTACTGCTTTCGGTTAATCCTATTCTGTTGCATAGCCTGTCATTGTTGCTACAGTTGTTTCCCTTACCTGCTATCCTACTGCTTAGTATAGGGTGCTAGTTTTCCATCAGTGACCCTACACTCTTGTCCGTCTGCCATGCTATACTACTGGGCCGTGATCACTTCGGGAGGTGATCACGGGTATATACTATATACATTATATACATGACACATGTGGTGACTAAAGTCGGGTCGGCTCGTTGAGTACCCGCAAGTGATTCTGATGAGGGGGCTGAAAGGACAGGTGGCTCCATCCCGGTAGAGGTGGGCCTGGGTTCATGACGGCCCCCGACTATTACTTTATGGCGGAGCGACAGGGCAGGTTGAGACCACCTAGGAGAGAGGTGGGCCTGGCAATGGTCGGCGTTCGCGGATACTTAACACGCTTAACAAGATCTTGGTATTTGATCTGAGTCTGGCCATTTGGTCTATACGCACTAACCAACTATGCGGGAACAGTTATGGGCACTCGACGTCGTGGTATCAGCCGAAGCTCTTTTTGACGTCAGCGACTGAGTGGCGGGCGCCGCATTGGACCGTAAGCTCGCGCTTGTATTAAGGGGGCTAGGTCTGCTTCCGGCCGCGTACGCAACATGCAGGTGTGCAATGGGCGATGGGCCTAGACCCCTGCGCGCATAGGTTTTAGACCGGCGTGCTGACCTCTCTGTTGAGCCTAGGTGGGGCTGCGACGTGTTGATCTTACGAGGTCGGGCATGACCCAGGAAAGTGTGTCTGGCCAAATGGGATCGAGCGTGTTGGGTTATGTGGTGCACCCCTGCAGGGAAGTTTATCTATTCGAATAGCCGTGTCCCTCGGTAAAAGGACGACCCGGAGTTGTACCCTGACCTTATGACAACTAGAACCGGATACTTAATAAAATACACCCTTCCAAGTGCCAGATACAACCCGGTGATCGCTCTCTAACAGGGCGACGAGGAGGGGATCGCCGGGTAGGATTATGCTATGCGATGCTACTTGGAGGACTTCAATCTACTCTCTGCTACATGCTGCAAGATGGAGATGGCCAGAAGCGTAGTCTTCGACAGGACTAGCTATCCCCTCTTATTCTGGCATTCTGCAGTTCAGTCCACTGATATGGCCCTTTACACATATACCCATGCATATGTAGTGTAGCTCCTTGCTTGCGAGTACTTTGGATGAGTACTCACGGTTGCTTTTCTCCTTCTTTTCCCCTTTCTATACTTGATTGTCGCAACCAGATGCTAGAGTCTAGGAGCTAGAGATCCCGAGGATGATTCTACGTGGAGTTCGGCTTCGAGGAGTAGTTAGGAGGTCCCAGGCAGGAGGCCTTGCCCTTTTCGATCGTTGCTACTTTTGTGCTAGCCTTCTTAAGGCAAACTTGTTTAACTTATGTCTATACTCAGATGATGTTGTTTCCGCTGACTCGTCTATGATCGAGTGCTTGTATTCGAGCCCTCGAGGCCCCTGGCTTGTATTATGATGCTTGTATGACTTATTTATGTTGTAGAGTTGTGTTGTGATATCTTCCCATGAGTCCCTGATCTTGATCATACACATTTGCGTGCATGATTAGTGTACGGTCAAATCGGGGGCGTCACACTAAACTATCCCTGTTACATTTTAGCAGGATGGTTAGACTAGGTGGTCATGGCCGTGGTTCCAACAATCTACCACCGCCCGAATATATGGCCAGAATGATACAACAGTTTGAGCTGAACCGCCAGTTTATGGAAGGGCTCATGGCTCTGTTTCCGCGACCCAATACGAATCAGCAGCCAACCCCAGTAACTCTGCAGGAATTTATGCGCCTCAACCGTACTATCTATCACAGTTCAAACCAGCCCCTTGATGCTGATGACTGGCTCCATGACATCGTTTATGAGTTGGAGGCTGCTAATGTTGACCCTGCTAACTATGTCAGCTTCGCATCCTATTTCCTCAAGGGTCCCGCTGCTCAATGGTGGGACAGTCCCAGGCGTTCAAAACCTGTTGGAACAGTCATTACCTGGCTGGAGTTCTGATGCAGAGCATCCTACAGTCATCCCCATGGACCTACCATTGTCTCATCAAGAGCCAAGAGGACCTATGACACGAGCACGAGCTAGAGCTCTCGAGAACGAGGTGACTTCTTTCCTTAGTGATATCACATATGATCCACTCGAGACATGGCTACTACCTAAGTCCGATATGCTATGCATGATTAGGTGTCAAGAGGACCCTCCCGGAGATGTACATGAAGATAGACAAGTCGCCAAGTCCATGGATGAAGAAAACCAACGGAAAGAGTCAAGAACACCTCCTAGGCCCCGGACATCCGGCCAGGACCCCGGACATCCGGCCCCTGGAGCATCCTCCTTAGCAGCCTTCCAGCCGCCCAACATCTACAGGCCCAGGACATCCGGCCCCAGCCCGGACATCCGGCCCGAGCCCGGACATCCGGCCCGAAGCCCGGACATCCGGCGCCACACACCCGAGCCTACAGAAGCTGCCACCACCAGCCCGGACATCCGGCCTCCTAGCCCGGACATCTGGCCCTTTGGGAAGGCCCGGACATCGGACCCCGTCTGTCTGCGCACAGTAAAGGGCCGAGGCCCGTGTACCCCTTCGCCCACCTAGACTATATATACTCTCCCATCTCCCTCTTTCTAGGGTTAGCATTGGTTTAGCTCATATGTGAGATAGAGCATTGCTCATCCATTACGGATCTACTCCACGAGAGAGACCGTGGCCCCTCTACGAAGAAGATCCCCTTGGATTCAAGACCTCCTCATGGAGAAGACCCCATCAAGACCTCCTCACGGAGAAGAACCGGTTACCTTTGTATCGTCCCTTGTTGATTGTGGATCTTGTATCTCCTCTCGTGTTTCGAGGATCTAGCACATGTGTGATTGTTCTTGTTGGTTTTAGTGATCCTCTCGTTACTTCCCTCGTGTTTCCCCTTGTGTTCTTCGTGTTCTTAGTTGGGATCCGCTCCTTTCGTGAAAGATCGGCCGTATAGGGTTCCACCCTACATCATCTTGGTATCATGAGCCACGTCGATCACGATTTCGGAGCCTCCCCGTTGTGTTTTCTAGCTTGATTTTGTTGTGTCCTTCCCTAATTCGAAAATTGCTACACAAAAATAGCCCCAATTTTTTTGTGATTTCTTGGTGTGATGAAGTTTTGTTGGCTTTGATCCGCGGATTTCGTGTGTTGCAGGTAGATCTAGCTTTTCCCCAATTTCCATCCACAAAATCTTCTGAGTTTTGCCCCGGATTTGACCTCTCCATGCGGTGTTCATCGAGTTCGTCCACGGATCTAGAGCCCGGACATCCGGCCCGCCAGCCCGGACATCCGGCCCCTGACAGCATCACTTCCATCCACCGTTTCCTTTCCGCCTAACTTTCACCCAATTTTGTTCCGGTGCCCACATACACTTCCGCATACCACCACCACCACTTCCTCATAGCACCACCATATAAGCTCCCTCGCTACCAACTCCGACAACTTTGACCCGCTTTGCTTTGAGAATTTGAGTTGCGGTTCCCATGTCCTATTGTGTTTTGGCTATTTAGGTACGGTTCGACATCGACATCACCACCGCTGATCTTCGCCACGGATTCGGACTACTACGAACGGCTACATCATTTTGGTCCTCAACATCATCTCGGTATTGTGATATCATCATACTTTCTTGTAATTGCATTGATAACCCCATAGCCTTACTTTTGCGTAGCTTACCCATCGAGACTAGCCTTTGAGTATTGCTGGTAACGTGACTTG
Source organism: Triticum aestivum (assembly GCF_018294505.1). Lineage (NCBI taxonomy): Eukaryota > Viridiplantae > Streptophyta > Magnoliopsida > Poales > Poaceae > Triticum > Triticum aestivum. Next base: position 284,763,139 of record NC_057814.1, on the reverse strand, counting down.
TGCACATTAGTGATCATACTTACCATATCATCCATACCATATCATAGTGTTGCATATCTTGGTATCATCTCTTGGGTCACAAAGTTGTCATCGCATATACTCAATTGCTACCTTGCTTCGTGAAGTTTTGCATGAGAAAAGAGCTCAAACAACAAAGAGCCAAACAAGCTTTTAAGCAAAAGAGGAAAGATAAGCAAAGAGCTTATAAGCAAGAACCATAGCATCATACTACATTAAGATTGTCATACTCGATCATCTTGGATCATACCATAGGAATACCATACATATAGCATACTTGGGATAGAAGTCCTTGCATTTTTGGTCAGTAGGTTGTGCACAAGTTCGTATCTGCCTATTGTGCAATCGTGCTAGCGTCTCTCTAGTGTTGTGCAACAAGAGCATTTTCGTGGATCCCACATTTTGGCTCACCCTTGGTTGCACGACCCCACTTATCTATTTGCGTGTGTGTTTCTGTGTACCTTGTTTTGCTTGGTCTACTTGTTGCATTTGCAAATTTGTGAATCTTTTCCAACATTATTGAAGCTCACTAACAATTGCATCAAATTTTGTGCCACCATCCTAACCAAGCTCCACCATAAGCTTTTACCTTGTGTAGGTGTGAGAAACCGACAAGAATTGGTACCAATTGTGCTATTTCCTTGTTACACATTGGAGTGATCTTTGATCCATCTTCAACATCGGTCAAGGTACATTTGGTATTGTTTCTTCTCTTTCTCCCACTCACATATATTTGTTTGGAATGATGGATAGGCCAAGTTCTTCTACCAACCCACTCTTCTTGGAGCAAGACGACGACATGTCATCCTACGTCACCAAGAGCCACCTCTTTGGTGCACAACGAGATTTGCATCAAGAGCAACAAGCAATGAGCGACCACATCAACCATCTCGCCACCGACTTGCGACTCTCCGAGCAACGTACAAGAGACTATTTCGACCACAATATCGATGAGCAAAAGCAAGAGAGCAATGCAAGAATGGACGAGATTCGCGCCTTGTTGGTCAACCGCTCTTCTACCTCGTCATCCTACTCAAGACGGAGCCGCGCAAGTCGACACTCCGACGACACTATCTCCGGCTCAAGTACCCCGACATCGAACACTCTTCGTCGTGCCGCGCGTCAAGATCGTCAAGCAAACCGCAATCCTCTACACGACACCGCCTCTCAAGAGCATCGACACCGTCAAAACCAAGCTACGTTCACGCAAGCACAAGAACGGCAACGCCAACGACAACAAGAACAAGAGGAACAAGCGCGACAACATCAAGATGCACAAGACGCCGAAGCACAACGTCAAGAACAACAACTACGGGAAGCTCAAGCACTTGAGTCACAACGTGCCCTTCGAGATTCAAGTCGAGCCGTAGCCAACAGAGGCCGACCAGCTCGCCTACAAGGCACTTCGCGATGAAGCTCAAGAAAGGATTTATCAGTCACGTGTGCATCGTCAAGTTCTACAAGTTCCTCGTCAAGATCGACAAGTGCCTCCTCAAGCGAGACAAGAACATCAAGTCCATCGAGAGCATGAAGACAATGGCCCTCCTCTAAGACAAGAGCAAAATGAGTTCGACAACCCTCCTCACCAAGAGCAACATGAGATTGTCAATCCTCAAAGACATGGGCATCATCATCCTCGACCCCAACACAATGAAGAGCAACGATATGGCAAGCTAAAGTTCACTATGCCCAAGTTCACCGGAAGCAATCACCCCAAAGAGTACATCTCATGGGCATTGAAGGTTGACAAAATCTTCCGCTTGCACAACTACGAAGAAGAGAAGAAGATCGCGATGGCATCCCTCGAATTCCAAGACTACATCCTCATTTGGTGGGAACAAGTCATTGAGCGCCGAGAGGCCAAAGGTGAACCGCAAATCACCACTTGGGCGCAAATGAAGGATGTCATGAGAGCACGATTCGTGCCAAACTACTAGAACCGCGACCTCTTCAAGAAACTCCAACTACTCAAGCAGGGAACCAAGAGAGTTGAAGAGCACTACATGGAAATGGAGATTTCCATGATACGAGCCAATGTCACGGAAGATGATGAGCAAACTATGGCACGTTTCTTGAATGGACTCAACCATCCTATCAAGAAGATCGCCTACTTCCAACCATACTCGAACCTCATCGAGCTAGTGCATCAAGCTACCAAAGCGGAACGTCAAGTGCAAGATGACTTCAAGTACGCCAAGTACTCATCCAAGTCCTATGGCTTCTCCAACACCCAAGCTTCAACGACTCCAACACCTTCTACCTCAACCAAGCCATCTACAAGCAACAGCGACAAGTCAAGTTACAAGAAAACTCCGACAAGCTCAAGTCGTCCTCCTACTACAAGCAACTTCAAGCCGAAAGCTTCATCCTCATCTACCCCAACCGATGAGACCATCAAGACGAGTTCCTTCAAATGCTTCACATCCGGCGGCCGAGGCCACAAGTCCTTTGAGTGCACAAACAAGCGCACCATGATCCTCAACGACGACGGAACCTACGACTCTATGAGTGAAGGAGAAATGGAAGCCCTTGAGCAAGTGGCCATGCACCGACAAGTGAACAATGAAGATGAAGATGATCAAGTCTTTTGTGACGAAGATTCGAGCCCCGCTCTTGTTGTCTCCAAGGTGTTGACTCTTCAACATCAACAAGAAGAAGGCTAACCATGCCATATCTTCCACACCAAAGCCGGCATAAATGGAAGGTCCGTCAAGGTCATCATCGATGGGGGAAGTTGCCATAACTTAGCAAGTGAAGAACTATGTTCCAAGCTCCAATTGGTCAAGATGAAGCACCCGCACCCTTACAAAGTTCAATGGCTAAGCGACAACGGCACCATCCAAGTCGAGCATAGAGTCCAAGTCGCTTTCAAGATCGGAGCTTACGAAGACACTTTGGAGTGTGATGTCCTTCTAATGACCGTTTGCCACCTCCTTCTTGGACGACCATGGCAATTTGACCGAGGTGTCATCCACAATGGGCGTACAAATCACTATAGCTTCAAGATGAAAGGGAAGGAGTTTGTGCTACGACCGATGTCTCCAAGCCAAGTGCTCGCCGATAAGCAAGCCACCCATCATGGAGAGAATAGTGAGCGAGCGAACCACCAAAAAGAGAGTGAGCGCCACAAGCCCAAATTGAGTGCTTCCACGATGAGCGACAAGACAAACTTAGTTCTATTTGCCACCAAACGTGAGATGAGAGAAGTGTGTGAGAACCCATCAAGTGTCCTACACTATGTCCTTTTGTGCAAAGATGAGGCACCAAAAGCTAACACCTCTCACAATCTTCCTCTAGTGTTATCTTCTCTTTTGCAGGAATTCCAAGATGTTTTCCCCGACGAGCTACCTCCGGGTCTACCTCCACTACGAGGCATCGAGCACCGCATCGACCTCATCCCCGGAGCGCCACTTCCAAACAAAGCTCCCTACCGAGTAAACCCCAAAGAAACCAAAGAAATACAAAGGCAAGTAAAGCATCTCATAGATCATGGACATGTGTGCGAAAGTTTGAGTCCTTGTGCCGTACCGGTCATTCTTGTGCCAAAAAGAGACGGTAGCTTTCGCATGTGCTCCGATTGTAGACCCATCAATGCTATCACCGTTCGCTATAGGTACCCCATTCCACGCCTTGCCGATATGCTAGATGAACTTAGCGGTGCCATTATTTTTTTCCAAAATTGATCTTAAAAGTGGTTACTATCAAATCCGCATACAAGAGGGTGATGAATGGAAAACCGCTTTCAAAACAAAGTTAGGTTTGTATGAGTGGTTAGTCATGCCTATGGGTTTATCGGAAGCACCCGGTACTTTCATGCGTCTTATGCATTATGTGTTTCGCCCTTACATTGGCGAGTTTGTTGTGGTCTACTTCGACGATATCCTTGTTTTTAGCAAATCTCTCAAAGAGCATGTCACCCACCTTCGCACTGTGCTACAAACTCTTCGAAAAGAGCGTCTTTATGCTAATATGGAAAAATGCCTTTTTGGTGTTGATAAGCTTGTTTTCTTGGGTTTTGTAGTATCTTCTAAGGGTGTTCATGTTGATGAATCTAAGATCAATGCTATTAAAACTTGGCCCCAACCAACCAATTTGCAACAAGTGCGTAGTTTTCTTGGTTTAGCCGGTTTTTATCGTCATTTTGTTAAGAATTTTAGCACCATTGCATCTCCTTTACATGCTTTGAGCAAGAAGAATGCACCCTTTGTTTGGGGACCATCTCAAGATAGCGCATTCAATGAGCTTAAGAATTTGCTTACTCATGCTCCCGTGCTTGCTTTACCCAACTTTGACAAACCTTTTGAAATTCATTGTGATGCTAGTGGTAATGGCATAGGAGGTGTGTTAACGCAAGAGAAGCGCCCCATAGCATACTTTAGTGAGAAACTCTCCAGAGCGCAACTCAATTACCCCATCTATGACTAAGAGCTATATGCTTTAGTGCGGGTTTTGCCTGAATGGGAATATTACCTTCGCCCTCATGAATTTATCATCCATACCGATCATGAAACGCTTAAATACCTTAAGGGTCAAACTAAGTTGAACAAGCGTCATGCTGAATGGAGTGAGTTTATTGAGTCATTTCCTTATGTCATCAAGTATATTAAAGGTAGGGAAAATGTTGTGGTGGATGCGCTTTCCCGTATATGCATGCTTGTTACACAACTTGAGTTGAATGCCATTGGTTTTGAGCACATAAAAGACTTGTATGAGCATGATCCTACTTTTTCTATTCCTTATGCTAAGTGTTTGACGCATACTTCTTGGGATCGATATTACCTCAAGGATGGTTATCTTATGAGAGCTAACAAACTTTGCATCCCCGAGTCTTCTCTTCGTTTGTTACTTCTGCAAGAATCTCATGGAGGAGGACTAATGGGACACTCTGGACGCGGCAAGACATTTGCTACGCTCTCCAAGAACTACTTTTGGCCCAAGATGTTTCGCGACGTCAACCGCTTCATCAACCGATGCTCTACATGTCGCAAAGCTAAGTCTAAAGCTCAATCTCATGGACTATATATGCCTCTTCCAATTCTGTACCAACCATGGGAAGATATTAGCATGGATTTTGTACTTGGTTTGCCTAGAACTAGAAATGGAAAGGATTCCGTTCTTGTTGTTGTGGACTGATTCTCCAAAATGGCTCATTTCATTTCTTGCAACAAGATAGACGATGCTTCACATGTTGCAAATTTGTTTTGTAGGGAAATCTTGCGCCTTCATGGAGTGCCAAAGACGATTGTCTCGGACCGCGACGTCAAGTTCTTGAGTTACTTTTGGAAGACCTTGTGCGCCAAGCTCGGAATCAAGCTTTTATTCTCTTCGGCATACCATCCACAAACCGATGGCCAAACGGAGGTGACGAACCGCATGCTCTCCACTCTACTACGTGTGTTGATAAAGAAGAACATCAAGGAGTGGGAGGAGTGCCTACCTATCGCCGAGTACGCCTACAACCGTGCAAGACATTCGACTACCGGCAAGTCCCCCTTCGAGGTCGTCTACGGCTTCAACCCGTTGTCCCCATTGGACATTCTTCCTCTACCGCTACAAGAGTGCACAAACATTGACGCGAGTGGCTGAGTCAACTACCTCAAGAAGATGCACGAAGATACAAGGCACACCATCGAGCGCCAAGTACAACGACTCGCGACCAAGATCAACGTCAACAAGCAACCCATGATATTCAACATTGGAGATCTTGTATGGCTACACCTTCACAAGGACCGCTTCCCCAACGAACGCAAGTCCAAACTTCTACCACGAGTCGATGGACCCTTCAAGGTGCTTGCACGCTACAACAACAACGCCTACAAGATCGACATCCCACGCAACAAGTACTCCGTGAGCGACATCTTCAACGTCAAAGATCTCTCCCCGTACCATGGTGATGAGGATTTTGATCCGAGGTCAGATCTTTCCCAAGGGAGGGGAGATGATGCGAAGCATCCTATAGTCATCCCCATGGACCTACCATCGTCTCATCAAGAGCCAAGAGGACCTATGACACGAGCATGAGCTAGAGCTCTCGAGAACGAGGTGACTTCTTTCCTTAGTGATATCACATATGATCCACTCGAGACACGGCTACTACCTAAGTCCGATATGCTATGCATGATTAGGTGTCAAGAGGACCCTCCCGGAGATGTACATGAAGACGGACAAGTCGCCAAGTCCATGGATGAAGAGAACCAACAGAAAGATTCAAGAACACCTCCCAGGCCCCGGACATCCGGCCAGGACCCCGGACATCCGGCCCCTCGAGCATCCTCCAAAGCAGCCTTCCAGCCGCCCAACATCTACAGGCCTTGAACATTCGGCCCCACAAGCCTCACACCCGAGTCTACAGAAGCTGCCACCACCAGCCGGGACATCCGGCCTCCTAGCCCGGACATCCGGCCCTTCGGGAAGGCCCGGTCATCCGGCCCGTCACCCGGACATCCGTCCCCGTCTGTGTGTGCACAGTAAAGTGCCGAGGCCCGTGTACCCCTTCGCCCACCTAGACTATATATACTCTCTCATCTCCCTCTTTCTAGGGTTAGCATTGGTTTAGCTCATATGTGAGATAGAGCATTTCTCATCCATTACGGATCTACTCCACGAGAGAGATCGCGACCCCTCAACGGAGGAGATCCCCTTGGATTCAAGACCTCCTCATGGAGAAGACCCCATCAAGACCTCCTCACGGAGAAGAACCGGTTACCTTTGTATCTTCCCTTGTTGATAGTGGATCTTGTATCTCCTCTCGTGTTTCGAGGATCTAGCACATGTGTGATTGTTCTTGTTGGTTTTAGTGATCCTCTCGTTACTTCCCTCGTGTTTTCCCTTGTGTTCTTCGTGTTCTTAGTTGGGATCCGCTCCTTTCGTGAAAGATCGGCCGTATAGGGTTCCACCCTATATCAAGTTCCAAGACGCTTTCCGTGCCCGCTACATTCCTTAGGGAATTGTAGATAGGAAGAAGCGAGAGTTTCGCAAACTCACACAGGGCAACAAGACTGTGGAAGAAGATATCGCTACTGATGCTCACAGAAAGGAAAAGTTTCATGAAGGACTTTACCCTGATATCAAGCTCGCGCTCCTTTTTCAATACTTCACTGACTTTGCCACCTTTGTGAACAAGGCCATTCAGTTTGAGACTGGTCTATAGGAACACAAGGAAGCCTTCAAGCGCAACCATGACGTTGGCTCATCTTTGGGCTCGTCAGCACAGAAACGTCAGATATAGATCCCCCACAGCATGTGTCACCTAGCTGCCCCTACACCAAGGCTGTCCTATGCTACACCTCGCCTGCCTCCTCCACCACCGAGGCAGCCTCTTCGAGCTGCACCACCCCGAGCTCCTGCTCCCCATCCCAATGAGGGCTATGCTTCAAGTGTTGTTGTCTAGGTCACCGTGCCAGGGAATGCTATCAGAATCAGAATCAGCTTGGAAATGGCCGTGGTAACAACCAGCCCCGCAACAACAACGCTAGACCTTTATATGGTCGTGGTCAAGCTAACCATGTTGATCCGAATGAATCTCAAGACCAGCCCGCTACTATGATGGGTATTCTTCTTGTTAATTCAGTACCAGCTTCTGTTTTATTCGATTCAGGAGCATCACATTCTTTCATATCAGAAGATTTTGCATTCATGCATGGCATTAAATACGAAGAGATGAACACTCCACTAGTGGTACACACCCCTGCGGACAATGTCAAACCTCCATGGTTATCCACAACGTCGCCATTAAAATTGAAGGGTTGGAATTTCATGTCTTTCCCATTGTTTTAAAGTCTTCCAATATTGACCTAATTCTGGGAATGGATTGGTTGAAAGCGCATACTGCTTCAATCGTTTGTGCCACTGAACCACCCATCTCCTACATCCTTCGAATGAGATAGTAAGCTACTATGCTCGTCTTGTTCAAAATGCCGAAGCACAGATTTATTCTTTGAAAGCGTTGAACGCATCACCTCTTGAGGGAATTGAAAATGTTCCAGTCGTTTGCGACTTCCAGGATGTCTTTCCAGAAGAACTCCCAGGAATACCCCCTATTAGAGCTGTCAAATTTGTCATTGGCTTGAAACCAGGCACCACTCTTATTGCCAAACAACCTTATAAGATGCCGCTGCATGAGCTCCTTGAACTTAAGGAGGAAATCGACAATTCCCTTCACAAAGGTTTCATTCATCCAAGTTCCTCTGCTTGGGGAGCACCTTCCCTTGTTGTCAAGAAAAAGGATGGTACGAATTGTTTGGTCCAAGACTACCGACTTTTCAACCAAGCAACAATTCAGAACAAGTATCCTCTTCCTCGGATCAATGATTTGTATGATCAACTTGCTGGTTCCTCAGTCTTCTTTAAACTCGACTTGAGGTTGGTTACCACCAGATCCGGGTTTGTGAAGAGGATATCCAAAGATCGCATTCGTTACTCGCTATGGTTCATACGAGTACACCATCATGTCTTTCAGCTTAACCAATGCTCCAGCAACATTCTCTCGTGTGATGAACTATATCTTCATGGAATACCTCGACAAGTTCGTCGTGGTTTATCTGGATGATATCCTTGTGTATTCCAAGAATAAAGAAGAACATGCTGAACATCTTCGTCTTGTACTGGAAAAACTTTGAGAGCATCAGCTATATGCCAAATATTCCAAGTGTGAATTCTGGTTACCTGAAGTGACTTACCTTGGTCATGTTATCTCCAAGGATGGTATAGCTGTCAACCCAGAATGAGTTCAGGCTATTCTTGACTGGACTCCCCTGAAGAATGTCAAATAAGTCAGAAGTTTTCTTGGACTCGCCAGCTATTGCCGTCGTTTTGTCGAGAACTTCTCCAAGATTGCGAAGCCTTTGACTAATCTACTTCACAAGGGCGTTAAGTTTGATTGGACAGAAAAATGTCAGGGAAGTTTCCAAGCACTAAAGGACAAGCTGACATCTGCCCCAGTGCTTTCTCTTCCAAATTATTGCAAGGAATTCATCATTTATTGCGACCCATCCCGTAAGGATTAGGCTGTGTCCTAATGCAAGAGCGCAAGGTGATTGCTTATGCCTCTCGACAGTTGCGCCCTCATGAAGAGAACTACCCAGTTCATGACCTCGAACTTGTTGCGGTTATTTATGCATTGAAATTGTGGTGACATTACCTTCTCGATAACCGTTGCAAGATCTTTCAGCCAGATCTGAATCTCCGTCAGCTGATGGATGGAAGCAATTACAGATTATGATTGCGGTATTTCTTATACCCCTGGTAAGGCTAATGTCATGGCCGATGCCTTGAGTCACAAATCTTATTGCAATAACCACATGGTTCAGAGAGCTCAACCCTTCCTTCATGAAGAACTTCACAAGATGAACCTTCACATTGTTCCACAGGGTTCTCTTAATATCCTTGTCGTGGAACCAACTCTCTAGAGAGCTATCAAGTTCGCGCAAGATAAAGACACTAAAATTGATCAGATTAAGAGTGATCTTGCCTATGAAAAGGCCAAAGACTTCTCGCTGGATGAAGGTGGAGTGTTGTACTTCATAGTTCGCCTTGTCGTACCCCGATTCGACCTTATGATAGAGAAAATTATGAAAGAAGCACATGCCACAACTCTGTCTATTCATCTGGGAAGTACCAAGATGTATCTATACATTCATCAGAAATACTGGTGGATAAGATGAAGCAAGACATTGCTCAATATATTGAGGAATGTGATGTTTGTCGTCACGTTAAAGCAGAACATCACAAACCTGCTGGACTTTTGCAACCACTTCCTATTCCTGAATGGAAATAGGTAAGGTTCAAACGGATTTCATCGCTGGCCTCCCCAAATCACAAAAGGGCCACAATGCTATATTTGTCGTCATCGACCAATTCTACAAAGCTGCACACTTTCTGCCAGTCAATGAGACAATCAGTGCTAGTCAGTTTGCGAACTTGTATATCTCCAGAATTGTGACACTCCACGACATTCTAAAGGAGATCAGTTTAGACTGTGGCAGCATTTTCACCTCGAAGTTCTGGGAAAGTTTCCAAGAAGCTATGGGAAGTCATATAACCTGGAGCACTACTTATCACCCCCAGCCCCAAGGTCAAGTTGAGCGAGTTAACCAAGTGCTTGAAGATATGTTGCATGCTTGTGTCATCTCCTTAGGCAAGAATTGAGAAGAATCTCTCTCGTATGCTGAATTCTCGCACAACAACAGCTACCAAGCTAGCTTGAAGATGGCACGCTTCAAGGTACTATATGGAGGTAAGTGCCGAACCCCTCTGAATTGGTCAGAAACTGGGGAACGACCGCTCATCAGTCTGGATATTATCCAACAATCCGAAGAGCAAGTCTGTATTATCCGGGAAAATATCAAGGCGGCCCAGTCCCGCTAGAATAGCAACTATGATCGAAAACACTGGGGATCTATCTATCAACATGGTGATCAAGCTTATTTGCATGTCACTCCTATGAGGGGCACGCATCATTTTGGATTCAAGGGGAAGTTAGCTCCTCGCTACATTGGTCTCTTCTACATTCTGGCCCGACGTGGATGTGTGGCTTATAAATTGGAATTGCCACTGCGATTCTCTCACATCCACGTTCTCTTCCATGTGTAGTAACTCCGTCGTTGCTTCAAGGATCTACACCGCGAAGTGGATGATGAAATGATCTAAGTGCAAGATGATCTCTCTTCCAAAGAACATCCAATCTGCATCCTTGATTAAACGAATGTCGAAACCATTAGAAATTTACCAAGTTCCTTAAAGTGCAGTGGTCAAATCATACTGAAGAAGAAGCCACTTGGGAACACGAGGATCATCTTCATGAAGAATACCCTGATCTTTTCCCTTCTACCTCTTAATTCTTGGGATGAGAATTTCTTTTAGAGGAGGAGAGTTGTAACACCCCCATGTAATGAGCTACAATAATCCCCCATGATTATGCCAAGTCACTTTGCTTAACAGTGCTTGATCACTTTGGTTCAAATCTCACTTCAAATTCCACCTCGGAATTCAATTCAAATTTAAAGTGAGAATTTAAATTCACAAACATGTTGGGAAAATAGTTCACCATTTAGCAAATATTCCAAAACAAATAATGGTTGAGGAAAACAACATCACTTGTTGCTTACATGGGATCTAGCAATTAAACTGTGCCAAAACAACATTTTAAATGTTTTTCTAAATTATGAAAAATGCACACTATTTCAAATGCCTCCCAAACATTTTGTGGCAACACCTAATATTGCAATACTAATTATGGGACAAGTTCCATATTTTATAAAAATCATTTGCTATTAGAATTAAAAAATAAAACATAAATAAAAAAAATAAAAAAGTAATAAAAAAAGAAAGGGGCACATGCCACTATGCACTGGGCCTAGTGCATAGTGCGTGGCTCGTGCCGGCCCAACCCACCCCGTCGATCGCCTCCTACCTCCTTCTACAGGAGGGCGACCGAGGGCGTGCGTGCCCGTCCGTCCCCGCCGGACCACCTCGTTGTCCCTGCTGCAGAGGGGATAATGCTTCCACCCACGGCCCCCTTGGACACCTCCACTTCCACTTTTCCCCACTCCCCCTCACTCTCCCCTTGCCTTCTCCGCCCGCGCCCGAGCGGGCTCGTTGACGCGCCGCTGCCATCATCGAGGCCACCGGCGTCCACCCGTAACCATGACCCGCCCTGGAGCTCCACACGCCTCCTCCACATCGGCTGCGACAAGCCACTTGAGCCAGGCGCGTCTACATCGACCGGATCGTGTCAATCCTTTCTTCGGTCGCCGCTGCTCCGCCGCCTCGATCCACCTTGTTTGGCGCTACTAAACCCGCAATAGCCGCCGTGTGCCTCACTGTGAGCATCCGCCTCTTCCTCCTCCCTTTGGCTGCCCACGTTCTTGCCCTAGCTAGCTACTTCTCCATCGCGTCGTAGCCTCGTCTCAGTTGCCGCCATGGCCGATGCTTACCATGGTCCCTACGCTCCCCCTTGTTGCATGTGTGTGTCGTCGTGCTTCGTGCGTCATGCCGGGGCTCGGCGTTGTCATCGCGCAGGGGAGGAGGCGGAGGTGCACCATGCGCCACATCGCCTGCATGAGACGTCAGAGGATGGAGCAAGTGGGAGGGCATTGGGGCCTCACCCGCGGCGTTGATGAGCTCGGTGATGCGGCCAAGCTAGGTGTCATAGCCTTCGTTGGCGGGGCGATAGCACAGCAGCTCGCATGCCATGAGCAGCATAGCCTGCGCGTTTGTCGACCCACGACGAGTACGGGAGGACGAAGCCGTGGCTGGTGTGAGAGAAGGCATGGCTGTGCGGCCGTCACGTTGCACGGAGGGCGGCAGGGAAGATTCCTGCTGCTCGTGAGGAGCCGGGTCAATGGCGACATTGGCTGCGGCTGACGGGGAGAGGCGGCGGCAGCCGCGAGCCGCGGGCTCCGTCTGGGCGACACGAGCCGCACGACGTTCCACACGAACATGACGAGCATCGGCCATGGGGATTGTGGAGCTGGGTTGGAACGAAGCAAAAAAACTCTAGCACACCCCTACCTGGCGGGCCAAATGTCGGAATCAAGGCTCTAGGGACCCAAGGAAAGGTTCAAACTCTAGGGTGTGCGCGGAGGACTCCACTAGGTTACTGTTCGCTGCTCACTGCCACACAGCGATGCTCCGACGTGTTCGAGCGAGAGGGAAGAAGGGAGGAACATGATGATTTACCCAGGTTCGGGCCACCTTGCAGTGTAAGACCCTACTCTTGCTTTGTGGTGGATTGCCTCGCGAGGAGGATGAGAATGAGTGTACAAGGATGAACTACCTCGGGAGGGCTCGAGGATCGACCCCTCTTTATGGTGGAACCTAACCCATACTTATACTGGCTTGGTCCTCTTCCCCCGAAAGCTCTAGGCGGGAAGGGATGCCATAACAACCAATTTTGAAGGGGAATAGCAGTACATCTTATCCTGACAAAAGGTGGTCTTCGCTTGCAAAGCTTCTGGGCATGACGCACAGGTGGGCACGGCGATGACCTCCGTCCCGACGAGCCCGCCATCCTGGTCTTGTTGCACCGAAGAGGTAACCTTTGGGGCTACCTCAGGAACCCGTGTGTTGGCCTTGTCCCTTTAGCACCAAAGAGGAAAGCCTCAATGTCCGCGCCCACTGGCACCGGTCCTAGTGACGCTCGTCGTGGCTCGCGTCACCCACGTGCAGCGTGAGGCGGGGTGGCAAGCCTAGAGATGTCCGCCCTGCGAGGGGCCTCGGGAGGCAGCCTTGGGAGGCCGCCCCTCATGAAGCCCTAGAGGCACCTGCCGACGCTTGTCGACGCTCGCCTCGCGAAGTGGGGGCCCTGCTCATGAAGTCTTGATGCCGGGCCGCACCGGGCCCTTTGACGATGCCACGCGATGGGCCGTAGGTGGACGAGTCTGGGTACCCCCAGTCCCACAGGCCCGACAGTAGCCCCCGGGCCTGTGGTGTGCACGATCTCGCTGACAGCGGAGAGAAAGAGAGGGGACGAAGCAACGGGGGCCCCAACCGCCTGCTGCCAGGCTCCACGCGTGGCGCACGATGGGACACGTTACACCCCCACTTCCCCATGTCGCCTCGGCAACTGCCCAGGCTTACATAAAGCCTGTAGCACGCTGCAGGGTCATCATTGCTTCGAAGGTGAAGGGGCGCGGACCGGCCTCCTTCGATCGCTATAAAAGGGCGAGGGGTTGGACCCCTCGGCCCATATCCGCCTTCTCTCCTCTCCGTCTTCAACCACTGCTTCTGTAGCCATGGCACCCTCTAGGAGGTTTTCCGCCGCCGAGAAGGGCAAGGCGACGCTAGAGGGATCAGAGCCACCGCAGGCTGGAAAATGACAGAGCCGCCCCCGCAAGTCTGCCGCTACACTCGGGGTGCCTCCCTGGGGACGCGGGCGTCCTCCATTGGCGATCCGCATCGCCTCTAGCAACCACGGGGAAAACCCCACCTACGGGCGCGCTCGTGGCGGTCGAGGCGACTGCACCCATGGAGGGAGAAATGGCGCGGTTACCCGACTGCCTCGGGCATGGGACCATTCCACCGACTCGGCCCGCGAGTTCGTCGTATGAATGAACAACCCGCCTGCACCTGGCTCCAGCTCCCGGACTCCTTCATGGAGGAGCTGGCGACTGACACACCCTTGGGGCTATGGCTGCAGCCGGACGGCTGCTGCAATAGGTCCTCATGGGTGGTGGCAGAGTTCACTCCCTCTGGATACATGTACCTAACACGAGGGTGGAAGTCGTTCGGTCGCGCCCACGACCTGAAGGAGGGACATACCCTCCACTTAAAGTTCGAGGGGGTCACGACGCTCTTCGTGAGATCTTCGGGGAGGCCGGCGACAACAACATCAGCGACCACTCCTCCAGCAATGACAACAGCGACGGTGGCGACGCCTCCCCCGGGAGGAACGGGAGCGACTCCGACTCCGACGGGCCGCCGCGTCGCCGCGGCAAGACGGAGGAGGACTTCGACTAGGTGCTGGCGAGGCTGGAGCCTAGGCCTCAGGAGCGGCGGCCTCCGGGAGGAAGGTTCTTTTGTTTTCTTTCATTTCCTGCACCAAAACTATCATGGGCCCTGCGGGTGTGTGTAAGAACTCTAGCGCTCGTGCCTCGACTTTAATGCTTCTAGCTCGTGTTTAAGTTATCGCGACGCTTCTAGTTTGGGGTTGGCCTTTTTTTTTACGATCTATTAGTGCTCTGCGTCACCGGGACCTAGTCCCCAAGCAAGCCTCAGCCGTCGCTGGTATGCCAGGTCGTGATGCCTAGGGCATGGCTAGGAGGTGAGGGGCTCGAGGTCTGGTAAGAGCTCCTAAGGCGCGATGCTCAAGAGGTCCCCCTTGACACGCAAGCTGCTCACGGGAGAAAAAGGGTTTTTGCCCAGACGATATTGCGAAAGTAGCGGCGAAACATTATTAGTAAGACTCATGCATGGCGTGGAGAGGGTGACTTAGCTTAGGGTGCTGTGTGGGGCATTCGCGGCCTGCGAGTGATCCCTGCGGCATGAGGGCGCGCTTCCTTGGAGCTTGGTTTCCTATGCGCCTTTTGCTCTGCGTTGGGTCAACACAAGTCCCGCGAGGGGTGTGTGAAAATTCGACGCTCTTTGCATTCTAGCCGATGTCAGCGCAGCCGAACTACGACCCTCCTGCCCATATCTCCTTGTGAGGTTTGCTCCTACTTTTCTCGCTTGCCAAAGTTTTCTATGTCCTCGGGACCTGGCCCTCGAGCGAGGCTCAGCCACCGCTGGTATGTCAGGTCGCGATGCCTGGGACAAGGCCAGGGGTGAGAGCTCGAGGGCCAGTAAGAGTTCCTGATGCGCGATGCTCAAGAGCTCCCTTTTTAACGTGCAAGCGACTCGTGCGAAAAAGAAATGGCGCGCCTCGCGAGGGTCGTAGGGGGAGGCATCTCGGACGGCAGCGACACGGTGTGAAAGGTGGCTGTACTTAGGTTTTTGGCAGATGGGACCGACATCTGGCGGAGGCCGGTCCCCCTGAGGCGACGAGGCGTTGATCGAGCGCCATCCAAGTGCCTGCTTCGTGAAGCTCCTGTGTACTGATAGATTACAAGATACGAGGTGTGACGTGCGCTTGCTGATCTACTCATGATTGTTCTGTGAGTTAACAGGGCACTAAGGACCTAGTGAGATGACGTGCATGGGGCCAGCCCGCGAGCCAGAGCTCGACTGGTTAGGTTTATCAGTGCCGCATGGACGGACCCGAGCACAGACGCCATGCCACCGGCCCCCGCTCATGGGATGCTCGGGAGGAGATCTGCTAGCATGCGGGGCCTCAAGGGATGACACCTCCGGCCATGAAGCGGTGCTGAGCACAAGGTTAACAGACATAGCAACTCATAAAAGCATAGCTGGTTTCTGTACATGAGCAAAATAACATGGCTGCAGGGGCGGACCCTAACCAGCCTTAGGATAATGCAGCCCGCAGGGTGACCTCAATTGAACAAACCTAAAAGTCACCTGTCAATGTTGCTGCGGAAGCATCGAGGTAGTCGATGAAGCATGCCGCGGAGGTTCGCTCCTCACAAGCTGGGCGACTCCTGAGGCTCGGGAGGCTCGCGAGGGGCCGGGCCCTCGTGAGACGCCAGCGACAAGTGCCGGGCCTCATGAGACACCAGCGCGAGCTGCGCAAACCACCGGTATGTGGCGCCCGCATTGAGCAGGCCGAAGGGCATGCAGATGTAGTTGCAGGGGGCACCTCTGCTTCAGCCGACGCGTGACGGCCAAAATAGGTCCTGAGAAGTGGCCCTGTTGAGGCCTGGGATGTTGATGTAGACACGCAGTTCACCGCCCGCGTCGGGAGCGGCGGCTGAGCCGGTAGGGCATGTGGGGCGACGCTCGCCGCGCATGGCCCGCGCTTCCTGAAGCCCGCATATCGCCTTGGTGATGAATTCTTGTGCTCCTGGTGCCTCGTTCCTCGTTCCTTGTTTGTGGGGGCATGCGTTGAAGCACGCCTCCAAGTGATTCCCGAGCACCTCCCTCGTTGCACTGGTCAGGTCAGATGCTCTCCAAGTGGAAGCCCCCGAGCCTGTCCTGAGGGAGGCGCCGGGCGCGCCTTCCTATGCGGGAGGGAGGCATGCCCGAATGCCTGGCGTGGCAGCCAGAGCGTCTCCGGCAAGTGCCTTCTTTGCTTCAGGACGACTCTTGGGGAGGAGCTACTTCTTCGCGGGGCAGCCCCAGGGGGCATGCCGTCACCTTCGCCGTCGGAATTCTCGGCCGCTGCAGCCCAGTAGGCGTGCTTGAGGGAACGGACCGCATCCTTCTCATCACAGGCGACAGTGATGATGCCGCTGCACCCTGGAATCTTGAGGACATTGTAGCCATGGTGGGTTGCCGCCATGAACTTGGCGAGAGTAGGATACCCCAGGATGGCGTTGTATGAGAGGCCAATGTGGGCCACGTCGAAGTCGATGAGCTAGGTGTGGTAGTTGTCACGAGTGCCGAAGGTGACTGGGAGGTGCACCTGCCCCAGGGGAGTGGTGGAGCTGCCGGTCACCTTGGAGAACGGCTTGGTGGGCATGAGCTAGTCATAAGGCACTTGAAGCGTTTCAAAGGTCTCGACTAAGAGGACGTTGAGGCCGGCGCCACCATCGATGAGAGTCTTGGTGATGGAGACATTGCTGATGGTGGGCGTGCACAACATGGGGAGCGCGCCGACGGTGGCTGAACACCTGAGGTGGTCCTTGGAATCAAAGGTGACAACTTGAGGGGACACATATCCTCATGCCTTGGGAGGGCTGCATCCACCTCACGAGAGAAATGCTTGAATAGGCAGTTGGACATGGGGGCCTGAGCTCTCCGAGGATGCAGGCTACCGTGCGAGGCTCCTAGTAGCCCCCAACCCCCTCGTCTAGCTGTTTGTTGTCGTTTCTCCTATGGGGCAGCGGCAGTGGCGAAAGGCCCGCATTGCCCTGAGGTCGGACCTCGCGAGGCTGATCGCGCGTGGTGCCGTTACGAGGCTGATCACGCCAGCCATCCTCGCGAGGCTGGTCGCGCCAGCCCTGGAGGGGGTTGCAGTTGTCCCATTGTCCTCCACCATGGCCTCCCCCGCGGCTGAAGCCACGGTCGCTGCGCTTGGGGCGGCGGCCCAAGCACTCATCGTGGAGTGCCTTGAGCTCCTGACAATCGTCGGTGTTGTGGGTGCGCATTTGTGGATGACGCAAAACGGGCGACCATCCTTGACGGGCTCGTCGAGGTCACAGCCGCGCTTTAGCTCGGGCTCCGCTGCTAGCACGACGGGGCCCTTGCGCTTCACTTCCTTGACCTTGGCCTTCTTGTCTTCAGGCTCGACATCGGGGTTGTTGAGGAGGGAGAGGCGACTTTCCTCCACCCTAGTGCACTTGTCAGCCATGTTGAACAGCTCCAGCGCCGTGCACAGGTCATCGTTGATGGCGAGCTTCTCGTTCATCCTGACGTCTGTGACGCCTTTGGTGCACACCGAGATGATGGCTTCGTCTGAGGCCTTCGGGATCTTGAGGCGGACTTGGGAGAAGCGCTGAATGTACCTGCGGAAGGTCTCGCCAGGGCGCTGCTTCACGCGTTGCAGGTCGCTGATGGTGAGGGCGCGGTCGCGGGTGCCTTGGAAGTTGGCGATTTATCGCTCGCGGAGCTCGTCCCACGAGGAGATTGACCCCTCAGGCAGGTTCATGAGCCAGGAACGCGCACCATCCTGGAGGGCCATGGGGAACCAGTTTGCCATGACCTCTTCATCGCTGTTGGACGCCTCGATGCTCAACGCGTAGAGCTGGAGGAACTCCACGGGTCGGGGATGCTGTCATAGCGTGGGGGCAGCTCCGGCTTGAACTTCACCCGCCAAACCACCCGGCACAGCTCACGGGTGAAGGCGTGGCAGCCGGCAGTGCTCACATGCGCGTCCCGCGCGGGGGCAAAGCGGTTGCGAGTGGCAAGGTCCTGGTGCAGATGCACCACAACTTCCTGGGTAGCTCGGTCTTGGATTTGACGCGATGGCGTGGGGGCGTAGGCGCGTCGCGCAGTGGCTGATGCACGATCTAGCAACTGGCCTCGTCTCGAGCTGGCACCAATGCTCCACGCGGCGTGCCACACAACCGTGCATCATGCCGGGGCTAGGCGTTGTCGTCGCGCAGGGGAGGAGGTGGAGGTGCGCCGTGCGCCATGTCGCCTGCACGAGATGGCAGAGGACGGAGCGAGTGGGAGGGCACCGGGGCCTCGCCCCACGGCGTTGATGAGCTCGGTGATGCGGCCAAGCCCGACGTCATAGCCTTCGTTGACAGGGCAGTAGCGTAGCAGCTCGCGTGCCATGAGCAGTGAAGCCTATGCATTTGCCGGCCTGCGGTGAGCGTGGGAGGACGAAGTCGTGGCCAGAGTGAGAGAAGGTGTCGGCATGGAAGCACGATCACCTATGGGGCATGGGTGCCCCTTCGTGGTTCAGCATGGGGACAACCCCGTTGCACAAAGAGAAGAAGCAGTGAGGGACAACACGGCGACATACTCTCTCTTTTTACCCAGGTTTGAGCCGTTTTGCAGCGTAAAACCCTACTCTTGCTGTGGTGGATTGATCTGGAGGAACACGAAGGCTCGACGCGCTCTAGCCCAACAAGATGCCTTGGGGAGAGCGACGTGAGCTTACAAGTGTCGTGGGATCGAAAATGTCTGAACCCCTTGCTAGGTTGCCTCAGGCCTCCTTTTATAGGTTAAGGGGTGACCACAGTGGCAAACAGCCATTTGGGTGTGATTAGATAGCTAACAGTGCTATCATACCTAACTCTGGTAGTTAGGACAAAGTGCATTAAATGCACTGCTAGGTGTCGTGCCGAGGGTGAACCCCGGCATGTCTGTCGCGCCGCTGACCTGCCTCTTCTTATCAGCTTGACACGCCTCCTGGACGGGTGTCAATAAAGCTGATCTCTTGTCCTTGATGCTGCCATGTGTTTGAGAGGATCCACCTGGTTGCTTAGCACCCTGACACCACACTGATTATTTACTTGGGTGCGGTGAGGTGGAGTGGTGGCATCTTGGTGACGGTTCCTTGTTGGAGGAGCTTGGCGGGGTTTGATCTTGGCGGCCCCGGCAACCCTGCCGGGGCGAATCTGGACTTGTCCTCGGGTGCGGCCTAGACCCGGCCAGGCTCTCCTGACCGGCAAGGGAGGCCTTCCCAAGGTGGTCCTCTACTATCTTTTACTTTTTAATGCTCTCCTCGATCTCACGAAGAGCGGCTTTTCTGGCTTGACCTTGTGTCCTGCATTTGTGCTGGATGTACGATCGTCAGCACGCCTGTGCATGAGTCCGGTCAGCAAACATGAATGTTTGTTACACCGATAGAAGCTCCCAGGCCTGGCCCACACGTGCTGCCGGGCATCGCTGGGGCACCCTGACCATGCCATGGTAGGATCCATGTTTCTGAAAGCTTCTTTGCTTCTTCATTAACCTGAAATTGAATCAACTCCCGGGTTCCCCGCGAGTCATGCGGCGCCAAACGATGTGGGTTTACCCATGTAGCTGGCTAGAGGATGCCCACGTTAACGGGAGGTTGATTAAAGCGTCTATGTGATTCGAGGGGTAACTGCCATTTTACCCATCCCACTACACCTGTCATTTCCGCCACATACGCTGCATGCGCTGCACAAGGTTGGTGGCGGACGCGCAGGCCGCAGGAATGAGTGTCATGGCAGAAAGCATAGCGCCAAGGATTGGTGTAGGAAGGCGGTCGGCGAATCTGGATGTCTTTAGTCACACAGACGAACCAGATTGGTGAAGCGGGGCGGTTGCCACATGACGGTGGGGAGCCAGCCCCCTGCCATGCCCCGTTATAAAGGGGGAGCGCGGAGGTGAATGGGAGGGCTCACCCATGAATCTTCTCCTTCTTCTCGTGTCCCTCTCCCACCATGGTGAGATGAAGAGGGCGCTCTCAAGCTCCGGCAGCGGTGACAAGGGCCTCCTCTCGGTACCGCATCCCCGCCGTCATCGGGGACGCAGGGGCAGGATCTAGTGCACAGGGTGGTGCCGCAGGATGTGGTCGTGGCCGACGCGGTGCTTGGGGCTGAGGAGGACGCGGTGGTTCTCTGGTTGCTCCCTCCCCAGCCGCTCCGACTCCAATGGAGGGCCATGTCGGGAATACACCGCTGGAGTTCATCATCAGGCTGCGCGAGCCCCTGTGCAGCCATCTCTGGCTTCCTGGCCCTTTTGCATGGGTGATGAGGTTGAATAGCCGCACGGGTTGAAGTTGCACATGAGGGGTTGCTGTAATGGCAACATGCGGGTGGACGTTGAGTTCCCCACACCTCATGTCATGCTTCTCCGGCGTGGCTGGAAAACTTTTGCACGTCCCATAGCATGGCGGAGGGGCACATCCTCCATTTCAAGTTAATGGAGGCTGATCTACTCTCCATCAAGGTCTTCGAGCGTTCGGGTGCTCGCTTAGGGTGCTGCGCGGAAAACTCGACCGACGATGAAAGCTCCTCCTCGAGGGACATCTACAAAGAGGACACTGACGGCGAAGACGGCGACGCCGAGTCCCCAGTTGTCAAGCACGAAGACGATGGCTTGGGCTCCAGCTGAGCGCCGGACGCACCGTCACCGTCAGCTAGGCGCCGACAGCACCACCATCTGCAGCCGGACCCCCGGTAGAGCGATTTGCCGGGGGTGCTTGGCCCAGTCAACTCTGCTTCCACCAGCTGGACCCCGGGAGGCTTCCTCGTGGACTTCGGCTTCGTCTTCCCTACCGGTGTCCCTCTTGCCGCGTTCCTCTGGTCCTGGCGGGGGTGACCAGGGCATCGCCTAGCCGCTCTCCCCGTCCCTGGCCTCTTCTTCTTTGCCGGGGAGGCGCCCTCCCGATCTTCTCAGGCTGCGTCCCATGGGCCTTGATGAGGTCAAGCTGGGCTTCTGCCCAGGCGCTCCTTTTGCCCTCTTTCCTCCATGATGCAACCCCTAGGAGGAGAGGGACAAGAAAGGCATTACGGGGCACTTATCATTTTTCAATTTAAAAGATGTATGCACCAGCCAAGTTTTAGTTCAAATCATGTAACCCTCTATCCATGTTTGTATCCTGTATGATTTCTAATTCTTTATCTGCATATTAACGAAAAAAGAATGCCCGCCGGGCACTACTGCACGTATTGTATACATGCTGAGGAATGATCCCTCAATACTTTCAAGTAAGCAAAGTTCCCTGGCAAGACATCTCATCGGTCCCTTCCACAGCTGCTACTAAACCCTATCTGATGGGTTAGGAGCGTGGATGCAGACCAGCCCCTCGTCAATCCCCCCAAATGCTACTGTGACCAACCTGACTTGAAGAAACTTCGAATCATAGGATGGGAGCACAGATGTTGGGAGCGACAAGGTTCTTACGCACAAGCTTTTCATACAGGAACACATTATGGATGGCGAGGTGAACTTATCTGTGCTTGCTGTCCTTCTTATCGTTCCTGATAAAGGGGAACTGTCGGGGACCAATATGCTGGCTCATTCTCACTCTTCCTTCTGGGAAGTGCATCCACGATAGGGGCCCTGCTATTGGTAAAAAAGAAATGCAGGGGAGAAAACAACTGCTTATGATCTTTTGTGAAGGATTAATTATCTTATGCTAGGGTTATTGTAACCACAATAAAGCCATACTTAATAAAACATGCATGCAAGTTTTGCGCCAGCACTTCGTTTTATTATCTTTGCACAGGGTCTTCGCCTGGCTTTGTACAAAGGGTTACAAGTCTAGGGGACTATGCTTGTACAAACAGGCTGCCGAGGCAAGTCCCGCAACCGCGCCTTATGGGTAGAACTTTCGAAGATGCTCAATATTTCATGAGTTTTGCATCGGGATGCCATCTTCGGTCTCTAGATGGACTGCACCAGGTCTGGTGACACGTACTACCCGGTAAGGGCCCTCCCACTTTGGTGTCAACTTGTTTGAACCCATGGCAGACTGAATGCGCCTAAGGACAAGGTCACCTTCCTCAAGGCTCCAGGCGTGAACCCTGCGGCTATGATAGCGGCGCAGGGCTTGCTGGTATCGTGCAGCACATACAGTTGTCCGGAGACGGTCCTCTCGAGGAGCATGGCATCGTCATGCGGTAGCTGCTCTTGTGCTACCTCATCGTAGGCAAGTACCCGAGACGACCCGTATATGAGTTCCGGGGGGAGCACTTCTTCCGCCCCATATACTGGGTAGAAGGGAGTCTGGCCAGTAGCTCGATTTGGTGTCGTTTTGATTGACCAAAGAACCTCCGGCAACTCATCGATCCAGTGCTTGCCGCATTTCTGCAATCTATCAAAAGTTCTTGTTTTCAGCCCTCGCAGCACTTCCGCGTTCATCTTTTCAGGCTGTCCATTGCTCTTTGGATGGGCAACTGAGGCAAAAGAGACCTTGCTTCCAAGGCTTTGGATGTACTGCATGAAGGCGCAGCTTGTGAACTGGGTGCTGTTGTCGGTGATTACTCTGTTGGGTACTCCAAAATGACACACCAGACCCTTGAAAAACTTGATAGCTGATTGCACCATCACCTTTCTCACTGGTTCCACTTCAGGCCACTTTGTAAACTTGTCGATTGCCACGTACAAGAATTCAAAGCCCCCGATAGCACGGGGAAAGGGGCCCAAGATGTCGAGCTCCCAGACCGTGAAGGGCCAGGATAAAGGGATGGTTTGCAAGGCTTGAGCTGGTTGATGGATATTCTTGGAATGGATCTGGCATGCTTCACACTTGGTGACGAGCTCAGTTGCATCCCGGAGGGTGCTGGGCCAGTAGAATCCTTGACGGAAAGCTTTCCCTACAAGTGCTCTTGTTCCCAGATGTGAGGCACACGCGCCTCCATGTATCTCTATGAACAGCTCTAGTCTATCCTCTTGACTGATGCATTTCAACTTCACGCCGTTCGGCCTCTATCACTATAGAATGTTGTCAGCAAACTGGCACATACTCGACTGCTGGGATACTTTCTCAGATTCCTCTGGATCGTTAGGAACTTCTCCAGTTTACAAGAATCGGACTAAGTGCTACGCCCATGTCAGAGCCCGAGGTTCGACGACAAGTACTAAAGGCATTTCTTCAGCTGTGAGAGCACTTCCTTCAACGGCAGGAACTAGGGATTCTTCCCGAGGGCGTGGCTCATCAGTCTGCGTGGGGTTTACCCTGGCAACCTTTTCTCTAGCGGCTCCAAGGAGCTTTGCTGGAAAATGTTTGCCGGTGTTGATTTTCCTCCTTTTTCTGGCCAAGGCTAATGGAGAAACTGTTGGTTGGGTGAGGTGGAGCACAAAATTGCCTGGTTCCACAGGAAGCTTATGTGTTGCGCACTTCGACATGTGATCAGCGATGCTGTTTTCCACACAGGGTATGTGCTCTATTTGCAGCCCATCAAAGTGCCCCTCCAGCTTCCTCACCTCTTCCACGTAGGCTTCCATCAGCGGGCTCTGATAATCTTTGTTCACCTGTTTCACAACAAGCCGGGAGTCGCCGCGTATGATTAATTTCTTGATTCCCAATTCGACAGCAATCCAGAGCCCGGCAAGGAGCCCTTCATATTCCGCTGTGTTGTTGGTGGCGTCTTCCCTGGGGAAATGCATTTGGATGACGTACTTGAGGTGTTCTCCGGTGGGTGCAACGAGTAATACTCCTGCACCAGCACCTTAGAGCGAGAAGGCACCATCAAAGTACATGATCCATTCCTTAGGGGCCTCCTTGCTAGGGAGGGCAGTTTCCATGGTCTCTTCATCACGCGTCGGTGTCCACTCTGCTATGAATTCTGCCAGTGCTCTGCTTTGGATATTTGCTATGTTCTCAAATTTTAGGGCAAAACTTGATATCTCCAGAGCCCATTCCACTATCCTGCCGGTGGCTTTGGGGTTCCTCAAGATCTGCTGGAGTGGGAGGCGAGTCACAACGGTGATCTCGTGGGCTTTAAAGTAATGGTGTAGCTTCCTCGAGGCCATGAGGAGGCCGAAAATTAATTTTTGGACGCCAGAGTACCTTGATCTTGCTCCCTGCAAGAGTGAGCTGACAAAGTAAACTGGTCACTGCACCATTTTCTTCCTTGCCACCCCTCCTGTTTGCCAGCGCTGATCTATGGTCCCCCTCCGTCACCGCTGGCAGGCCTTGCCGGGGATAAAGCTGGCCCTACACCGACATGATCTGATGCAGTAGCTTGTTCGCCGCCCTCTTCCCTCTGCGCTACCAAGGTTGCACTGAACACTTGAGTTGTTGCCGCCAGATATAGCAGCAACGGCTCTTGTGGCTTGGGTGCGACCAAGGTTGGAGCAAAAGAAAGGTAAGCCTTCAAATCCTGCAGCGTAGCCTCGGTCTCTAGAGTCCATTTTACTGGACCAACTTTCATCAAAATTTTGAAGAACGGCAAGGCGCGCTCAGCGGATTTGCAAATGAACCCGCTCAGTGCGGCCACACAGCCAGTCAAGTGTCTCACATCCTTAACTGTCTTCGGGGCTTGGATATTCTCTATTGATTTGATTTTGTTGGGGTTGGCTTCTATCACTCGCTGAGACACGGAGAACCCAAGAAGCTTGCCGAACGGAACGCCAAACACACATTTCTCCGAATTAAGCTTCAAGTTCATCTTCCGTAAGTTTGCAAAGGTTTCTTCTAAATCCTTTATGAGTGAAGATTTGTCCTTGGTTTTGACCACGATATCATCCATGTATGCTTCAATGTTCCTGTGCAGCTATGGCTCGAACCATTCTGCACGGCCCTTGTGAACGTAGAACCAACATTCTTCAGCCCGAAGGGCATACACACAAAGCAGTACGTGCCACATGGGGTCATGAAGGCGGTCTTTTGTTCATCTTCCTTGGCCCTGAAGATCTGGTGGTACCCAGAGTATGCAACCAAGAGGGACAACAAGTCACATCCAGAGGTGGAACCAACAATTTGATCAATGCATAGCAAGGGGAAGGGTTCCTTTGGACAACTTTGTTCACGTTAGTGAAGTCAATACAAAGTCTCCACTTCCCATTTGCTTTGCACACCACCACTGGATTTGCTAACCAAATTGGATGCAGTACCCCTCGGACCAAACATGCTGCCTCCACTTTCTTGATTTCCTCAACAATGAACTATTGCTGTTCCAAGGCTTGTTTCCTGACTTTTTGCTTGATGGGGAGGGCGTGAGGACAGACAGTAAGGTGGTGCTTGATTACCTCCCTGGGAACACCGGGATGTCAGATGGTTGCCAGGCAAACACATCGACATTCAACCACAGGAAGGTAACGAGCACGCTTTCCTATTTGTCGTCAAGGGTAGCACTAATGGTGAAAGTACCATCAGTGCCATCCTGCCGCACCGAAACTTTCTTGGATGCCGGGGGAGCAGCCTTGGATCTCTTGGTGATTGAACTTTTTGGTAAGTTGCTGCCGGGCGCAACATACTCTGAAGAGATGCGTTTCCCGGAGTCCTTATCGGAGTCCTTGTTGGTTTCCTTGACTTTCTTCTCCCTCTTGGTAGGAGGTGGGACTTTGACGGCCTCTGCTGCAACCGCATCTCTATACATCTTATCCACACAGATAACTGCATCTCACTTGTCCGACGGGATCATGATGACTCCCATAGGACTAGGCATCTTCAAAGTGTTGTAGGCGTAGTGGGACGCTGCCATGAACTTGGCCAGAGCTGGTGGGCCAAGAATCCCATTGAATCGCAGGGGAAGTTCAACAACATCGAACACAATTTTCTCTGTCCTGAAGTTTATTTCCCCGCCAAATGTTACTGACAAGGTAATCGTCCGCTTTGGCTGGCTCCTTCCTTGGTTGATTCCTTGGAAAGTGCCAGTCTTTTTCAGGTCCTCATCTGGAATGTGTAGTTTCTTCAGCACACTAGGAGAAATCAAATTCAAGCCTGCCCCGCCGTCAACCAACATCTTACTAACCTTGAGGTTGCGGGTAGTTCGTGAAACCAACAATGGCAAACATCCTACCGCAGCAGTGCGGTCTGTATGATCCTCAATGTCAAATATGATGGGCGTGCGAGACCACTTGAGCGGTTCTCGAGCGCTTGCTACCGGTTCTGCTGCATTAACCTCATGTGCCCACTGCTTGAGCTGGCGGTGAGAGGAGTGCAAAGAAGCACCCCCATCAATGCACATTGCCTCAATAGCCTTCTGGAACTCCTGCTCACTGGTCTCATCATCTTCTTCATCGCTGTCATCTTCATTCTCTTTCTTCTAACGGCCTCTGGCGGGTTTTTCTTTCTACTGATCGCACTTGCCGCGGTGTCCGTTACGACCACCATGGACCTTCCTGCTAGTACCATTCTGGTTTCTCTCTTTGTCGTGCCTTTCATACTCATCTTTCTGTTTCTCAACCAACTGCTCTACTTGCTTGCAATTATGCAGATCATGACCCTTGGTCCTATGGATTTTGCAGTACTGCCTGTCAGATTTGCCAGTTTTCTCAGCAGCCGCTGCCGCCCGACAATCAGTGCATGTAGCAGCTTCTTTGCCGGGCGTCTCAGTCTTTGCCTTCTTGCCGGCGCTAGGGTCTCCGATGCTCTCAACGGCCATCACTACCTTCTCCTTTCACTTCTTCTTGCGCTTCTTGTTTTTCTTCCTGGGGGTGGTAGAGTCGTCGTCGTCCTCCGAATTGACTTTGATGCCAACCTCTTCCCCTGGAAGTCTCGTCCCTTCTTCAACACGAGCACACTTATCTGCCAGCGCGTAGAGTTCGCTGATGGTCTTGGCCAACCGAACACTCATCTTAGCCCGCATTCTGCGGTTGCGCACATTCGTATGGAATGCGGTAATCACAACTGCTGGGTGTATCTTAGGAATGTTGCGGTGCACTAGGCTGAACCTCTGCAAGTATTTGCGCAAACTCTCTCCTTCCTTCTGCAGAAGGGTTTGCAGATCATTGGGCCATCCTGGTATTTGGTGTTCACCTGTGAAGGCGCCCATGAACTCATTGCATAAATCTGCCCAGGAGGAGATGGAATCCTCCGACAAGTGCATTAGCCAGGACCTCACGTTCGGCTTGAGCGCCAAGGGCAAGTAGTTCGCAAGCACTTTCTCATCCCTTCCCCCAGCGGCTTGTACGACAATCATGTAGATGCCCAAAAACTCTACCGGGTTCAGCTTCCCATCATACTTCTCCGGCAAGTCAGGTTTGAAGGTGCGAGAGGATGGCCACTGGACTTGCCGCAGCTCGCGGGTGAAGTTCGGGCAGCCCACCTCGTAAGGCAGGTACCCACCAACACTGGGAGCAGGCTTGTCTATATCGACACCATTACGCCTATCGGACCGACGGCCTGTCTCGCGACGCCGCTCGATAGTGACGAGGGCATCCTCCTTCCTCCTGTCTTTCAACACTATACGTTGATCTTGCTGGATTCGTGGTTCTAACAAGGCCATCGATGCCTCATCACGATCATCAGCCCCTTAAGGTTGCTGAGCTTGCTGTGGCCGCCCCTGAGCGGGTTGCTGCGAAGGGGACTGCACCGTAAGTGCGATCCTCCCATCTTTACCACCTACGTGGGCCGCTGGCATCGGCTGATGACCCACAAGTATAGGGGATCAATCATAGTCCTTTCTATAAGTAAGAGCGTTGAACTCAACGAGGAGCAGAAGGAAATGACAAGTGGTTTTCAGCAAGGTAATTTCTGCAAGCACTGAAATTGTCGGTAACAGATGGTTTGATAGCAAGATAATTTGTAACGAGCAAGTAACAGTAACGGTAAATAAAGTGCAGCAAGGTAGACCAATCCTTTTGTGGCAAAGGACATGCCAAAATGGTTTCTTATAATAGGCAAAGCGTTCTTGAGGGTACATGGGAATTTCATCTAGTCACTTTCATCATGTTGGTTTGATTCGTGTTCGCTACTTTGATAATTTGATATGTGGGTGGACCGGTGCTTAGGTGATGTTCTTACTTGAACAAACCTCCTACTTATGATTAACCCCCTCGAAAGCATCCGCAACTATGAGAAAAGTATTAAGATAAAATCTAACCATAGCATTAAACTTTTGGATCCAAATCGGTCCCTTACGAAGTAGCGCATAAACTAGGGTTTAAGCTTCTGTCACTCTAGCAACCCATCATCTAATAACAACTCCACAATGCATTCCCTTAGGCCCAAATATGGTGAAGTGCCATGTAGTCAACATTCACATGACACCACTAAGGGAATCACAACATACATATCATCAAAATATCAAACACATATCAAGTTCACATGATTACTTGCAACATGACTTCTCCCGTGACCTCAAGAACAAAAGTAACTACTCACAAATTATAATCATGCTAAAGATCAGAGGGGTATTAAATAGCATTATGGATCTGAACATATAATCTTCCATCAAATAAACCATATAGTAATCAACTAGAAGATGTAATTGATACGTCTCCATCATATCTACTTTTCCAAACTCTTTTGCCCTTGTTTTGGACTCTAATTTGCATGATTTGAATGGAACTAACCCGGAATGACGATGTTTTCAGTAGAATTGCCTTGGTGTTATTTTTGAAATAAAAGTTCTCGGAATGACCTGAAACTTTACGAAGAATATTTTTGGGATAGATAAAAAATATTGGCGAAAGAATGAACCAGAGGGGACCCACCGGCTGTCCACAAGGGTGGAGGGCGCACCCCCATAGGGCGCGCCCTTGCCTTGTTGGTCCCCTGGACCTCCACCGAGCTCAACTCCAACTCCATATATTCACTTTCGGGGAGAAAAAAAATCAGAGAGAAGGATTCATCGCGTTTTATGATACGGAGCCGCCGCAACCTCCCGTTCTTCATTGGGAGGGCAGATCTGGAGTCCGTTCGGGGCTCCGGAGAGGGGAATCCATCGCCATCATCATCAACAACCTTCCTTCATCACCAATTTTATGATGCTCACCGCCGTGCATGAGTAATTCCATCGTAGGCTTGCTGGATGGTGATGGGTTGGATGATATTTATCATGTAATCGAGTTAGTTTTGTTACGGTTTGATCCCTAGTATCCACTATGTTCTGAGATTGATGTTGCTATGACTTTGCTATGCTTAATGCTTGTCATTAGGGCCCGAGTGCCATGATTTCAGATCTGAACCTATTATGTTTTCATGAATATATTTGTGTTCTTGATCCTATCTTGCAAGTTGTAGACACCTATTACGAGTTATGATCCGCATACCCCAAGGTGACAATAATTGGGATTCTTTCCGATGATTACCGTAGTTTGAGGAGTTCATGTATTCACTAAGTGCTAATGCTCTGGTCCGGTTCTCCATTAAAAGGAGGCCTTAATATCCCTTAGTTTCCGTTAGGACCCCGCTCCCACGGGAGGGTAGGACAAAATATGTCATGCAAGTTCTTTTCCATAAGCACGTATGACTATATTCGGAATACATGCCTGCATTATATTGTTGCATTGGAGCTAGTTCTATGTCACCCAAGGTTATAACTATTGCATGATGAATGCCATCCCACATAATTATCCATCATTGATCCATTGCATATGAGCTTTCACATATTTATATTTGCTACGTTACTTTGCTGTTGCCATGGTTACAATTGCTACAAAACTGCTACTGTTACTTTTGTCACCGTTATCGTTACTTCCATACTACTTTGCTACTAAATACTTTGTTGCAGATATTAAGTCTTTCAGGTGTGGTTGAATTGAAAACTCAGCTGGTACTTGAGAATATTATTTGGCTCCCCTTGTGTCGCATCAATAAATTTGGGTTGGATACTCTACCCTCGAAAACTATTGCGATCCCCTATACTTGTGGGTTATCAAGACCTTTTTCTAGCACCGTTGCCGGGGAGCATAGCTCGATTCTCTGAGTCACTTGGGATTTATATCTGTTGATCACTATGAGGAATTTGAAAGATACTAGAACCAAGATTTTTCCCTCTACTACGAGGGGAGGTAAGGAACTGCCATCCAGCCCTGCACTTGATTCTCCATCTGTTTTGACTAAGATTGAGACACCTACACCTGCTATTGATTTTGATATGTCACGTGTTATTGATGATTCTACTTCTACAATGAATGATGCTTATGATGATATTACTTTGCTTGATAAAACTGTGCCACTGGGTGAATTACTTTGTGAACATCTTGCTAGAGTTAGAACTATCGATTATGCTGAAGATGATGATATTTCTGAAACTGATGAAATTATTGAAACTGAAAACTTTGAAACACCTAATTCCTAGATATGAACTTCCCGGTATGCCTGAGGGTTATTTTATGGATGGAGAGGTAGCTAGTGACTTTCTTGCTTCTAAGGATAGAGATGATCTTCAGAAATTATTATGCAAGTGGAAAGAAAAAATCCTTGAATGCTAGAATGCAATATGATCCTAAGTTTGCTACTTCACCTATCTTTGTTACTGATAAGGATTATGAATTCTCTGTCGATCCTGAGTTAATTACTTTGGTTGAATCTGATCCTTTCCATGGTTATGAATCTGAAACTGTTGTGGCACATCTTACTAAATTGAATGATATAGCCACCCTATTTTCTCATGAGGAAAAAATTCGCTATTACTATATTCTAATTTTTTTCCTTTCTCATTAAAGGGTGATGCTAAGTTATGGTTTAATTCTCTTGCTCCTGGTTGTGTGCATAGTCCCCAGGATATGATTTATTAATTCTCTGAAAAATATTTCCCTGCTCATAAGAAACAAGTTGCTTTAAAGGAAATATTTAACTTTGTGTAATTTGTAGAAGAGAGTCTCCCACAAGCTTGGAGGAGGCTTCTCCAATTACTTAATGCTTTGCCTGATAATCCTCTCAAGAAAAATGAAATATTTGATATCTTTTATAATGGACTAACCGATGCTTCTAGGGACCACCTAGCTAGTTGTATTTTTAGGGAACGGACTATTGAGCAAGCTGAATTGCTATTGAACAATATATTGAGTAATGATAATGATTGGACTCTTCCCGAACCAACTCCTAAGCCAACTACAAAGAAAAGAGGTATTTTATTTCTCAGTCCTAAAAATATGCAAGAGGCAAAGAAATCTATGAAAGAAAAAGGTAGTAAAGCTGAAGATGTTAAGAATTTACCGCCTATCAAAGAAATATATGGTCTTGATAACCTGACACAGCTAGTAGAAGTAAATTCTCTCCATATATTTGATGAAGGTGATATTCCTCATAATAAGTTTGCTAGTCAATGCTTGGATTAATTTGATAATTTTATTGTTAAACAAGAAAATTTCAATGCTTATGTTAGTAGACCATTGAAACGTAATGCTTACATGCTTGACTGCTTGGGTGATTATATGAGTAGAACTGTTAGTGATCTTAAGATTATTAGAAAGCATGCTTCCATGGTTAAAACTCAAGTAGAACAAGTACTTAAGGCAGATGGCACAAAATAATGAGGTCAGGGGCACTAAGGCCCCCACGCTCTCCACGACCAATGAAACATCTCTCAGCAAATAATGAGTAATAGCATAAAACAGGAAAAATGCAAACTAGCCACTCTCGCTTCCGACACTCCTCTCCTTTCCCCTACGGTAACTTCATTAATAAAATCTTCCACATCTCTAGGACGTGGTTCATTGACGCTGCCCTTCTAAGGTAATTTGCAAACATCACAAAAGTCATAAAGCATCATCTCCTTATGCTCATCATATAAATAAAATTCTATCGTGGGTGGTGATTTCCTAGCATGAAAGTGAAAATCTTGCACGAAGGTATTAGTGAGTAAGAGGTATTGATCACACTTATCGTTGAGGAAGTCGGTGATGCTTGCATTCTTAGCCAAATAATAGAAATCCTCATAAATTCCGGCCGCCCCAAGAATGCATCACTTGGCCATTCACACGGCAGAACCTCCGTGGTGCGAGGAAGGTTGTACTTGGGCTTCTTCTTCTCTTCATTTTCATTTACCTTTGAACCCCGGCTTGAATAGCTTCTCAACCATCTCTTTCATCATTTCTTTTCTCTGAAAATTTCTGAAATTTTTAGTGACTCAAAATAAAAGTGAACCAAACTCAAAAAGATTGATAGCAACTACTCCTACAAGTGTCTAGAGGCTATATCATGCATCAAAACTACTTTGGACCATATAAATTGGACATGCAAGCTCAAGAACAAGGTCACCACAGCAGCAAAAAAATGCAATAATTAAAGCACTAGAACAAAAACCAATTGGACCATTGGAGGAGTCACATACCGAAGAACAACCCCCCAAAATAGTTTTGCAAATGGAGCTTTGCACAAGGAGATCGAAAATGGTAGCAAGATGAGCTAGAACACGGGTTTGATCAATGGGATGATTTTTTCTGGAGGAAGACGAAGTGGATGGGTGCTGGAATAAGTGAGGGGGGGTCTATGTGGGACCCACAAGGCAGGGGGCGCGCCCAGGGGGTAGGGCGCACCTTCCACCCTTGTGGTCCACTGGTGAAGCCCCCTGGTGTGTTCTCAGTGACAAAAAATCTTAAATATTCTATAAAAAAGCATACTAAATTTTCAGGGCATTTGGAGAACTTTATTTTCGGGACATTTTTTATTGCACGGATAATTCAGAAAACAGACGGATAATACTAATTTTGCTTTATTTAATCTAAATAACAGAAAGTAAAAGGTAGGTATAGAAAGTTGTGCTTTCTAAATTCATCCATCTCATGCCTATCAACAGGAATCCATTTACATGGTTGATCAGTTCTTATTAACAATCTTCTTCCGAATGACATGAAACCGGGGAACTTTCGAATAACACTAGGTTACCTCAACGGGGATATGCATGTCCCCAACAATAAGAATATCATATTTCTTTTTGACGGAAGGAAGAGGGAATTCAAAACCTCCAATAGCAATAGTTCAATTTTTTCAATAGAATTGATGCTATTCACTTGAGGTTGTTTCTTCGGAAAGTGTACCGTATGCTCATTACCATTAACATGAAAAGTGACATTGCCCTTGTTGCAATCAATAACAGCCCCTGCAGTATTCAAAAAGGGTCTACCAAGGATGATCGACATATTGTCGTCCTCGATAATATCAAGAATAACAAAGTCCGTTAAGATAGTAACGTTTGCAACCACAACAGGCACATCCTCACAAATACCGATGGGTATAGCACTTGATTTATTAGCCATTTGCAAAGAGATTTGAGTAGGTATCAAATTATTCAATTCAAGTCTATGATACAAAGAGAAAGGCATAACACTAACACCGCCTCCAAGATCACATAAAGCAGTTTTAACATAGTTTCTTTTAATGGAGCATGGTATAGTTGGTATTCCTAGGTCTTCTAGTTTCTTTGGTATTCCACCCTTAAAACTATAATTAGCAAGCATGGTGGAAATTTCAGCTTCCGGTATCTTTCTTTTATTTGTAACTATATCCTTCATATACTTAGCATAAGGAGACATTTTCACAATATCAGTCAAACGGATACGCAAAAAGACAGGTCTAAGAATTTCAACAAAGCGCTCAAAATCCTCATCATCCTTTTTCTTAGATGGTTTAGGAGGAAAGGGCATGGGTTTCTGAACCCATGGTTCTCTTTCTTTACCATGTTTCCTAGCAATGAAGTCTCTCTTATCATAACGTTGATTCTTTGATTGTGGGTTATCAAGATCAACAGCAGGTTCTACCTCCACATCATTATCATTACTAGGTTGAGCATCATCATGCACATCATCATTAACATTAGCACTAGGTTCATCCCCGTTACCAGATTGTATCTCAGCATCAGAGATAGAAATATCATTGGGGTTCTTAGAAGTGTCTATACCAGGTTCACTAGAAGCATGCAAAGTCCTATCAGTTTTCCTCTTCTTTTTATTAGAAGGACTAGGTGCATCAGTATTAATTCTCTAAGAATCTTGCTCAATTCTCTTAGGATGGCCCTCAGGATACAAAGGTTCCTGGGTCATTTTACCACCTCTAGTATAACCCTAACAACACTATCATTGTTCTTACTATTCAACTAATTGCGCAAATCATCCTGCTTTACTTTGTGATAGAACTTTTAGTTTGGGCACTATTTTTGCTCGACGGTTGAGTTTAAATCGTTCGAGGGGTCCTATATCTGGAGGTATCTCTGCCTCCCGCCTTGCTAGACGATTCGAGATACCTATTAGGCATGATGAGGAAGAGGAGATGCTACTACCTACTATATACTTAGACTATAACAGTATGGTGGCGCACGATTTTATTAGCGATGATAAGGACAAGAGACTCATTTACAACCTGGTATTTAGCCAGGATACTTGTCAGACTATTACTTTGCCTGCACCTTGTTTGTTCGATATTCATTCAGGCAGGTACCTCATTTTGCCTGCGGACATTTATGCATACTGGGAGCGGACGCGATCCCCAGCTCCTGAGCCAGAGCCATCACCCGATCCGTATCAGGAGTCTATTTATCAGTGGGAGCCACAAGAGCTCGCTAACTAGTGGAACCCCCAGGATCCTCCTCAGTACCCAGGAGAGGGCTACTTTGATCCATGGGCTTAGACCAACTTAGGCCAAAAGCCAAAGCTTGGGGGAGTACGTATTTCTCACCGACATTACATTCATGTTCACACACTCATTCCAGTTGTCAGTGTTCATACTTTTTCATTGTATTATCCATGTTAGTTTATCTCTTTTTCTCGCTGTCTTCTTGTGTGTTTGAAAAACTTTAAGAAAAACAAAAAAATAGTTGTAGCTTCTTTTTAGTTTCTTTTCCATGTTTATTTAGTAGTAGTATTAAAGAAAACCCAAAAAGATTTCTCGTTCCTGTTTTGCTTGTTGGGAGCTTTCCCGTGTAAATAGTTTTTCTCGTTCTTGTTTTACTTTCTTCAGAAAAACAAAAACTCCAAAAATATTTCAGTATGTTTCTTTGAAATTCTTTTTCCTTTCTTTGGGTCGAGAGGAGAAGACCACAACGAAAATGTTGAGTGGCTCTCATATGCATTATTGTTGATCTAACAGAGAACCCATATTACATTGTCTTCTCCTTTAAATAAATGTTTGCAGATTCCAGCTTAGTCCAATGCACGTGCACCATTATTATTATCCACATCGTTCGGTCTTGCAAGTGAAAGCAATAATGATGATATTTGATGAAATGGTTGAGATGAGGAAAAGCTGGTATGAACTCGACCTATTTTTTTGTAAATGTGATTAGTTCATCGTTCTTGATTCAACCCATTATGAATGAAACATGTTTGCAATGAAAATTGGAGATTATAGTTACTCATGCCATGCTTAATTAGCTAGGAGTTTATAATGGTTTACCTTGCGTGCCAACATGCTTTTAAAATGGTTGTGATGTAGTATAATAGAATGGTATCCTCCTTTGAATGATTCGAGTGGCTTGACTTGGCACATGTTCACGCATGTAGTTGAAACAAAATCAACATAGCCTCCATGATATTTATGTTCATGGTGATTTATATCCTACTCATGCTTGCACTCAATGTTGGTTAATCTCAATGCATGTTTATGACTGTTGTCGCTCTCTAGCTGGTCGCTCCTCAATCTTTTGCTAGCCTTCACTTGTACTAAGCGGGAATACTGCTTGTGCATCCACTTCCATAAACCAAAAGTTGTTCCATATGAGTCCACCATACCTACCTATATGCGGTATTTACCTGCCGTTCCAAGTAAATTTGCATGTGCCAAACTCTAAACCTTCAAATAATAATCTGTTTTGTATGCCCGAATCGCTCATGTAGCGGCTGGGGGCTGTCAGCATCTTCCATGCTAGGTGGGTTATTCTCACGATGAGTGTTGATTCACTTGTCATTCATGAGAAAGTGGCTGGTATTCGAGATGCCCAGTTCCATGCTCAAATCAAATCAAAATATAACTTCAAACAAAACTCCCCCAGGACTGTTGTTTGTATGGACGGTACCCGTTGTTTTGGACCAGCCATGGAATGTGCTTGTTGGTGGAGGGGGAATAAAAACTTTACTATTCTGTTTGGGAACTGCCTATAATGTATCTAGCATGGGATACCGAGATCTCTTGGTTGTTATGTTGACAATGAAAGCATACCGCTCAAAATATTATTCATATCTGTTTCAAAAAGCTCAAGCTCTGGCACCTCTACAAATCCCTGCTTCCCTCTGCGAAGGTCCTATCTATTTACTTTTATTGCTGAGTCATCATCCTCTTATAAAAAGCACCAGTTAGAGAGCACCACTGTCATTTTTATGCGTTGTTATTAATTGATATTGAGTATGACTGTGACTGGATCCCTTTTACCATGAATTACAATGTCTAGTCAGTCCTTGATCTTCAGGGGTGCTCTGCATTTATGTTTTGCGGTCTCAGAAAGGGCTAGCGAGATATCATCTTGTTATATCATGTCACGATTGTTTTGAAGAAGTGTTGTCATCTGAGATTTTTTATTATTGCTCGCTAGTTGATTATGCCATTGATATGAGTAAATGTGAGACCTAAATGTTATTGTGAATATGGTTAGTTCATAATCTTTGCTGAAAACCTGAATGCTAGCTATACATATTTGCAACAACAGGATCAAACAGAGTTTGCAAAAGTTTTTCTTTATCACTTTCAGTTTGTCAACTGAATTGCTTGAGGACAAGCAATGGGTTAAGCTTGGGGGAGTTGATACGTCTCCATCGTATCTACTTTTCCAAACTCCTTTGCCCTTGTTTTGGACTCTAGTTTGCATGATTTGAATGGAACTAACCCGGAATGACGCTGTTTTTAGCAGAATTGCCTTGGGGTTATTTTTGTGCAGAAATAAAAGTTCTCGGAATAACCTGAAACTTTACGGAGAATATTTTTGGAATAAATAAAAAATATTAGTGAAAGAATCAACCAGAGGGGACCCACCGGCTGTCCACAAGGGTGGAGGGCGCACCCCCCTAGGGCGTGCCCCTGCCTCGTGGGTCCCCTGGACCTCCACAGACCTCAACTCCAACTCCATATATTCAATTTCGGGGAGAAAAAATTAGAGAGAAGGATTCATTGCGTTTTACAATACGGAGCTGCCGCCACCTCCCATTCTTCATCGGGAGGGCAGATCTGGAGTCCGTTCAGGGCTCCGGAGAGGGCTCCGGAGAGGGGAATCCATCTCCATCATCATCACCAACCTTCCTTCATCACCAATTTCATGATGCTCACCGCTGTGCGTGAGTAATTCCATCATAGGCTTGCTGGACGGTGATGGGTTGGATGAGATTTATCATGTAATAGAGTTAGTTTTGTTAGTGTTTGATCCCTAGTATCCACTATGTTCTGAGATTGATGTTGCTATGACTTAATGCTTGTCAGTAGGGCCTGAGTGCCATGATTTCTGATCTGAACCTATTATGTTTTCATGAATATATTTGTTTTCTTGATCCTATCTTGCAAGTTGTAGACACCTATTACGAGTTATGATCTGCATACCCCAAGGTGACAATAATTGGGATTCTTTCCGGTGATTACCGTAGTTTGAGGAGTTCATGTATTTACTAAGTGCTAATGCTTTCGTCCGGTTCTCTATTAAAAGAGGCCTTAATATCCCTTAGTTTCCATTAGGACCCCGCTGCCACGGGAGGGTAGGACAAAAGATGTCATGCAAGTTGTTTTCCATAAGCACGTATGACTATATTCGGAATACATGCCTGCATTATATTGATGAATGGGAGCTAGTTCTATGTCACCCTAGGTTATAACTGTTGCGTGATGAATGCCATCCGACATAATTATCCATCATTGATCCATTGCCTATGAGCTTTTCACATATTGATATTTGCTACCTTACTTTGCCGTTGCCACTATTACAATTGCTACAAAACTGCTACTGTTACTTTTTTCACCATTACTGTTACTTCCATACTACTTTGCTACTAAATACTTTACTGCAGATATTAAGTCTTTCAGGTGTGGTTGAATTGACTACTCAGCTGCTAATACTTGAGAATATTCTTTGGCTCCCCTTGTGTAGAATCAATAAATTTGGGTTGAATACTCTACCCTCGAAAACTGTTGCTATCCCCTATACTTGTGGGTTATCAGTAATCAACACTACTAGTCACCCACAAGTACCAATCTAAGGTTCTGGTACAAAGATTGAACACAAGAGATGAACTAGGGTTTGAGAGGAGATGGTGTTATTGAAGATGTTGATGGAGATTTCCCTCCCAAATATGAGTGGATTGCTGGTGATGATGATGACGTTGATTTCCCCCTCCGGGAGGGAAGTTCCCCCGGCGGAATCGCTCCGCCGGAGGGCAAAAGTGCTCCTGCCCAAGTTCCGCCTTGAGATGGCGGTGCTCCGTCCCGAAAGTCCTCTCCTTATTTTTTCTAGGTCAAAATGACCTATATACCAGAAGATGGGCACTGGAGGTGGGCTGAGGAGGGCACAACCCTCCAGGGCGCGCCTGGGGGCCTAGGTGCACCCTGGTGTCTTGTGCTCACAAGGGTGGCCCCCTCCGGTAGTTATTTGCTCCATTATTTTTCATATATTCGAAAAAATTTCTCCGTAAATTTTCATCTCATTTGGAGTGGTGCAGAATAGGTAGCTCTGACGTAACTTTTTCAGGTCCAGAATTCCAGTTGTCGGCATTCTCCCTCTTTGTGTAAACCTTGCATATTATGAGAAAAAGGCATTATAATTACTCCATAAAGCATTATTATGCATAAAAACATCAGAAATAATAGTATGAAAACATGATGCAAAATGGATGTATCAACCGAAAGAACGTCACATTATATTGCCCCTTATGATGCAACCTTTATTATGCAGTCTGTCGCCTTTATTATTTTGCCATCACAAGTTCGTACAACACTCAATTTTCTCTTACCCTAAATGATCCAACACATTTAGAAGCAATTTTTATTGCCTTATTTCACCAATGACAACTTACTTGAAGGATCTTACTCAATCCATAGGTAGGTATGGTGGACTCTCTAAAAAATATTTTGGGTTTAAGGGTTTTTGGATGCACAAGTAGTATCTCTACTTAGTGCGGAATTTTTGGCTAGCAAAGATAGGGGGCAAGCACCACATGTTAAAGGATCTATGCCAATATAACTTCTATGTGAATATGAACAAGCATAAATCATCACATTGTCTTCCTTGTCCAACGTCAACAATTTTTGCATATAATATTTTGATGAGGGCTCACAATCATAAAAGATGTCCAAGATAGTATACTTGCATGCGAATCTACTGCCTTATTAATTCTTTCATGAATTGTATCATTGACCAATGCTATGTTTGTTAATCTCCAATAATTTTACCACTTATAGTTTTCCTTATGTGATGTCATTACTTACCATAAGATTAGCATATGATCTTTTCATTATTTCCTTATATTCTGATTGAAACATAAAAGTAAAGAAAGCAAAACTCGAACTAAACTTTATTATATATCTCACACACGATTACATAGATAGATCACTAAGAAAACACTCGAAAAAGATCGAACTGAACTTTAATTCAACTAATTCAAAAGATAACTAAAGATCAAACTAAGATAGATAAAGGCAAGATATTGGTGGTGATATGATATCAGGGCACCTCCCCCAAGCTTGGCATAAGCCAAGGGGAGTGCCCATACCATGAACTCAAGTCTCCTTTGGTGGTGAAGAAGGTGATGGTGGTGGTGATGAGGTAGTAGCGAGCTTATCCTCCGGCTTCCATGGCAGCGGCTCACCGTCATAAGAAGACACTAAAAAAATACACTTCCGTGATGATACGTGTTTGTCATAGTAGGTCACGTTTTGTATCATGCATGTACATCCATGACGATTTTATGACAGAATCAAGATAGTCATACCTGTGCTGTCGTAGAAGTGTTCCATGACATTACCAAAATTATCATCACAGAAGTGTCCACTTCCATGACGATAAATGCCGCGTCATGGAAGTGCTTTCGTCAAGGGTGATCGACACGTGGCATCCACCGTAACGGGTCGTCGTTAAGCTATCGGGACCGGTTGGATCCGATAACCCGATGGCAGCCACGACCAATGCCAATTTTCCACATGTAAAATTCTCATTGGCCAACGGAACCACGTGTCAGCACCACGAAAGGACAGATGTCAACCGCCCAATGGACAGGAGCCGACTATGATACATCGACATGTGGCAAGGCCCAACAGCGGTCCATTTAGGTTAAAAAGACTGGCCTAGTCAAAATTAGCGGGCCGACCCATTAACGGCCTACTTGTAGACGATCCATTCGCAGTTAAGGCCCGTACGGCTAGTGTCAAATCGGCCCATTAATGGCCCGTCCTAAACTTTTCATCATCGTGGCCCATGGTCACTTCTGGCCCGTTAATAGTCCGCTAAGTATTTGGGCCGAATTACGGCCTGATGTTTTTCTGGCCTGTTAAAGGTCCTGCTTCATTTGGACCCATTTATAGGCCATTGAAGCTTTCGGCCCTTAAACGACCGTGAAGGATTTGGGTCATATTCGGCCATGTCTGACATTCGGCCTATTAGAGGCCAACAATAGATTTGGGCCACTTCCAGCCTGTTGTGATTTTCGGCCTGTTAACGTCGGACGAAATCCATGGCCATATGTGGCCCAACATCACATCGGGCCTATTAACGACCCATATAAAACTGACACTAATCAAGCCCGACCGAACTTCCGGCCAGTTAAAGGCCTGTGTAGTAGGTTGGCGCATTTACGGCCCGTCTGAATTTCGGCCTGTGAACGATCCGCATTGTAAATGGGCCACCATTTCGGCCTGCTAATGACCAGTGGGTTATTTGGCACAATCAGGGCCCAATCTCACTTTCGGCCTATTAAAGGCCCATGTTTTTTATGGGCTTGAGATATTTACACCTGTAAACGGCCTATTGTTACTGAGGGCCCAAATTATTTTTAGGCCTGTTAAAGGCCCACTGTGGGCACATGCCTACCCAAAAAATATGAAAGCTTATGCTGATTTAGGCCTATATATTTTTAGTGGGCTACATGCAAATTACGGCCCATAATTGTTTTTAGCCCAATTGGAATGGGCTCGATGAATGTTGGCACGTTGGGTCCTACGAAGCTTTCGGCTGAATACATTACTAAGATAAACCTACACTATACAAAAATAGAATCGTAATTACTGCAGCCTTTGGCAACATCATAAATGTTGTATCACACCTGTTGGGGATATTACCACTGGGCGTAAACCGGCCAGGAGAGGCCGGGTTAACTTCATAAGTAGTTCATCTGTATCTAAAGCCCATGAAGACAGACAGTGACGCTTCATGATGGCCCAGGTCCCAAAGCCGGTTTAAGGCATGTAGACACAAACCGGTATTGAGATGTAAACTTGTGTTGTAAGATATGAGTAGCAGAGACTGAGCCGGACACGATTATGAGCCGGCCTCGGAGTCTGTAAACCGACGGGCATCAACCCATGTATATAAGGGGACGACCCGGCGGCGGTTCAGGGACAACGGAGAACAACTCGAGACTCAGGCAAAGCGTATTCGCTCCCTGGTCATCGAAACCCCATCAATTCCATCACAACTAGACGTAGGCTTTTACCTTCATCGAAGGGGCCGAATAGTATAAAA
The DNA here is from genome assembly GCF_018294505.1 of Triticum aestivum. Taxonomy (NCBI): domain Eukaryota; kingdom Viridiplantae; phylum Streptophyta; class Magnoliopsida; order Poales; family Poaceae; genus Triticum; species Triticum aestivum. The sequence continues at coordinate 284,721,227 of NC_057814.1, read as the reverse complement.
CTCTCTTGCGTCCCTTGTCCGCTTTAACCCCTTCAAGCTAACCCGTAGCGATGGCTCCACGACTAAGTCCTTTCTCTAGGACATCTGCCGTGACAAAACCACGACAGTTGGCGCCCACCGTGGGGCTATCACACGATGGTTTCAAGTTCTTGGAGGGCAACTTCGAAGGACTCAAGGGTTACGCTGTGGGCCGGATGACCAAGAGTCGTCGTGGCAAGCTCTACATCGACGATGCAGGCTGGGGCCCTGAGGCCAGCTCAACCGAGTACGGGTACCGGGTCCCCTTTGGTAGCATACACATTTTCATTGGCAAGATCGGCGAACCGGGCCCTGAGCCGGACATCTGCACCGACCTCGTCGAAATGGCTCAGCGTGCGAGATCTGCCCGGGTCAAGCCTGTCATGAAGCGTGCCTTCGTGGGAGTTATCCATGGAGGGGAATCTGAGGATAGATCGGAATCTGGTGGTGAGACCGTCGTTTATTCCGGCGACGAGTCATCGACTGGAGAGACCGAGTCACCATATCAGTTACAAGATGGCCGGATTGGGGGCTGTTCCGATGGTGACAGTATTCCGGACCCCTCTGATCTGCCAAGCCGGGTGGCAATCTTCATGGCCGGCACACAACCAGCGCTCCACTCTTCGACCGCAGCAGCGTTGATTTCCGGATCAGCAGCGGCGGCAGCGGCTGGGGCAGGAGGCCCTGTGCAACCGCCGGCTCAGGTTTTATCTGATTTGTTTGACATGTTGGCAACGCTGATGGCAGAGGTTAACCCGGCGGATCAGGATACACACAATGTGGAAATCACGAAAGTGAAAGATCAGATCACCCAGGCAAAAGCCGACTTAGCAGCTGAGGATACCAGGATAGCCGCGGAGCAGGCCGCTTTGGATGCACAAGCTTATCGGATTATGCTGGATCAGAGTGCGTCGAACGAAGTCCTGAAGAGGAGGCACCGATCTCGCCTGCCACTGGTTTATGAGGCTAGAAATGTCTTTAACACCCCAGGAGCAGGAACCAGTAATCCGCCGGTGGTAAACCGGGCAGAGGCACCCGGAGCAGGGGCGCCGGTTCAGCCACATTTGGTGGATCCGCCTCGTCAGAACAACGTTGTGGTACCTCATGTCCCCACACCACCGGGTCATTATTTTAACCCAATGGACAACATTGTCGTTGCCGCTTCACGGCTGGCGGCCATCCCGATCGAAGGCGATTCTCCAGCAGCGGTCGAGACGCGTCGGGTTAAGGAGCTTCTTCAGACAGCCTTGATTCAACAGGAGGCTTATTCATATAGTTGCGATCGGGTTCATTCCACTCCCCATCCAAGCCAGAGTTACAGCAGGCGTATGGATGAACCAGCAGTATCAAGCAATGCACGGAACCATGATCCGCCCCGTGGCCATAACCCGGCGGGTGGTGCCGGTGATGCTCAGGAGGTGGTGGACCGGGCTCGGGCACGCAGAGAGGCCGAGTTAGCGGCACAGCACGAGGCCCGTCAGCTTACTCCGGTTCGTCCAACCACATCGGTGGAACCAGGAGTTACCTCTAGTTCCTTGGGAGTGCCATGTCTTGTCCCGGCGTTGTGCAATGTGCGCCTGCCCAAAGATTTCAAGGGCCCGCACAAGGTGCCGAATTACACCGCCGATTTATCCCCTGAAACATGGGTCGAAAGCTATGAGATGGCCATGGAGATGCTGGACGTGGATGATGCGGCATGTGCGAAGTACTTCACCATGATGCTAGAAGGAACGGCCCGCACTTGGCTAAAGAGCTTACCGGCTAATTCTATCAGGTCATGGGCCGAGTTGAGAGCCCGGTTTATTCAGAATTTCAAGGATACATGCAAGCAGCCCATGTCAATTGTGGACCTAGCTGCCTGTGTCCAGGAGGAAGGAGAGTCAACAACCCATTGGGTGCGCCGGGTTTCGGAGATTTTGCATTCATCAGACCGCATCAACGCTGACACCGCAGTTTTAACATTGGAAGGCAATTGCCGGTTTGAACCATTGAAGTTGAAGTTGGGACGGCTTAAACGTCATTGTAATGACATGGGAACCCCTATGGCTGCACTAGTGAAGTATGCTGACTCTGATAGTACCAAGGATCCCGAGTCTGACGATGATAAGACAGGGAAGGGAAAGAAGAGCGGCAATGCCAGGGGGCAGCACCACAACCCGGCGGGTCATGGAAACGGCGGCAAGCGTAAAGCGGAGCACGGTTTAGACTTTGTGGCTAACACTAATACACATGACAAGGGCCAGCGGCGTAAGGGTAAACCGCCCCGGCGCAATGGAATGCCAAATCCTAACCCGGACCGTTTGTCGTATCTGTTAAACCAGCCCTGTCCAAAGCATGGGACGAAGGAGGAACCATCCACACACCTCTGGAAAGATTGTTACATCATGCAAGAGTTCAAAAATTCTGACTCTTTCCGGTATGATCATGGATCAGGAGGCGGTTCAGGCGGAGGAAATTCCGGTTCAGGATTCCATGGCAATCAGGGTGGACATAACAATCAAAGTAATTAGGTTAATCAAAGTGGCTATAATCATCAGGGAAATCAGCAGCAGCAGCAGTCAGGTTACCAGAGCAACCCAAAGCAGTTGAATAGTGGACAGTATCATGTCTTCACCACTAGCTTGGACAAACGCGATCAGAAGCTTCATAAAAGGGTAGTGAATGCCGTTGAACCGGCCGTGCCCCGTTATTTGCGCTGGTCCGAGCAGCCGATTGTGTGGAGTAGAGAAGATCATCCACCCCGGGTTGACAATCCGGGTCATCTGGCTCTGGTGGTGGCACCTCAGGTGGGAGGCTATAAGTTCACTAAGGTACTCATGGATGGAGGGAGTAGCATCAATATCCTTTATTATGAAACTTTCCGTCGCATGGGGTTAACAGATAAAAATCTTAAACCGTCCAATACGGTGTTCCATGGTGTGGTGCCTGGTAAGTCGGCATATCCTGTTGGTAAGATAGCTTTGGAGGTGGCTTTTGGAGATGAGCATGACTCAAGATCAGAAACCTTGACCTTTGAAGTGGTGAAAATCAGCAGCCCATATCACTCCCAATTTGGACGGCCAGCTTATGCTAAGTTCATGGCACGGCCTTGTTATGTCTATCTGCAGCTCAAGATGCTGGGTCACAAGGGAACTATAACCGTGCATGGGAGCCGCAAGATTGCTCTGGAGTGTGAAGAAGGTGATGCGGCTTATGCTGAGTCGGTTTGTGCAAACGAAGAGTTGAAGTTTTACAAGGACAATGTTGATCCGGCAGATATGACTTCATTGAAGAAACCAACTACGAAGCATGATCCGACCCTGAAGTTTAAATCGGCTGATGAGACTAAACTTGTTGACTTCGTACCTGGTGATTCGTCCAAGCAGTTTAGCATCAGCGCTAACCTGGATCCGAAATAGGAAAGCGCGCTCATCGAGTTCATCCGTGAGAATCGGGACATCTATGCATGGAAGCCTTCTGACATGCCTGGTGTACTGAGAGAACTCGCTGAGCACACTCTCAATGTTGATCCTAAGTATAAACCGGTCAAGCAGTTTCTCCGCCGGTTCAATGAAGAAAGACGCAAAGCTATTGGGGAAGAAGTAGCCAGGCTCTTGGCGGCTGGATTTATCATTGAAGTATTCCATCCTGAGTGGTTGGCTAATCCGGTGCTGGTCCTCAAGAAGAATGGCACTTGGCGCATGTGTGTGGACTACACAGATCTCAACAAAGCTTGTCCAGCAGATCCTTTTGCCCTCCCCCGTATTGATCAAATTATTGATGCTACGGCGGGTTGTGAGCGTTTAAGTTTTTTGGATGCATATTCTGGTTATCACCAGATCAAAATGGCAGTTAAGGACTAGGAGAAGACAACCTTCATAACTCCCTTTGGATCCTTCTGCTATGTGTCCATGCCCTTTGGGCTCAAGAGTGCACAGGCGACTTATCAACGGTGTGTGCAGAATTGTCTTCATAAACAGATCGGCCGCAACGTTCATGCCTATGTGGATGATATTGTGGTAAAATCAAGGAAGAAGGAGACATTGATTGATGACTTGAAGGAAACCTTTGATAACCTGCGGGTTTATAAAATGATGCTTAATCCGGCCAAATGTGTCTTTGGTGTGCCTGCAGGGTAGCTCCTGGGTTTTTTGGTGTCTAACAGGGGCATTGAAGCTAATCCGGAAAAGATCAAGGCCATCACCTCCTTGGCTAAACCAAAGTGTATCAATTATGTTCAACGCCTGGCAGGCCGGATTGCCGTGTTGAGCCGGTTTGTCAGTCGTCTTGGTGAGAAGGCCATCCCTTTGTATCAGATGCTGAAGAAAATGGATAACTTCGTCTGGAGTGACGCCGCTAATGAAGCATTTGATGACTTAAAGCGGCAGCTAGCTAATCCGCCGATTCTCGCTGCTCTGGTTGATAAAGAACCATTGCTGCTATATGTGGCAGCTAACGCTCGGGCTGTTAGTGTGGCTATTGTGGTAGAGCGCAAAGAGGTAGGAAAGGAATATCCGGTTCAGTGGCCGGTTTACTATATTAGTGAGGTACTCATTGAATCCAAGCAGAGGTACCCGCATTGGCAAAAATTGGTGTATGGGGTTTTCATGGCAAGCCGGAAGCTTAAGCAGTATTTCCAAGGTCATCCCATCATGGTGGTCAGCTCTGCTCCTCTGGGGGATATAATCCAGAATAGGGAAGCAACTGGTCGGATTGCTAAGTGGGCTATCGAGCTCGGGTCTCACGGTTTGAAATACATACCCCGAACGGCGATCAAATCTGAGGCACTTGTGGATTTCATCAATGATTGGACAGAATTACAAGCGCCAGAAGAGAAGCCGAATCACACTTATTGGACTATTCATTTTGATGGGTCCAAGCAATTGGAGGGCTCGGGGGCTGGAGTCGTGTTAACTTCCCCACGAGGTGATAAGTTTTGTTATGTTCTCCGTTTAATGTTCCCTTGCACTAATAATGCAGCTGAATATGAGGCCTTACTCCATGGTCTACGGATGGCTAAGGAGATCAATCTCAGCCGAGTTAAATGCTTTGGTGACTCGGATCTGGTGGCTCAACAAGTGTCTGGCACTTGGGATTCCAAGGACCCACTAATGGCAGCATATCGTCGTGAGGTGGATATTGTTGCAGGTCACTTCAAAGGTTATCAGGAGGATCATGTGGACCGGCAGAAGAATGAAGCGGCAGACGCTTTAAGCCGCCTGGGTTCCCAACGTAAACCGGTTCCACCTAATGTTTTCCTGGATGTTTTGCATAATTCGTGTGTCAAGCTCCCTGGTGAAGAGGATTTGGCTGTTCCTGATCCAGAGGCACAGTTGGTGGCAGCTCTACATGTTATCCCGGATTGGACGGTTCCATATTTGGCGTATATAAACCGGGGCGAGTTACCAGAAGATGAAACTTTAGCCAGGCAGATAACCCGGCGGTCCAAGTCCATGACTGTTATCAATGGAGAGTTACATCATTGCAGTGTGACAGGGGCGTTTCAACGCTGTGTGTCTCCTGAGGAAGGCCGTGAAATTTTGCATGAGATCCACGAAGGAGATTGTGGACACCACGCCGGTTCAAAATCTTTGGTGGCCAAGGCATTTCGTCATGGTTTCTATTGGTTGACAGCTCATGCTGCTGCCGGAGACTTGGTTAAAAGATGTGATGGCTGTCAAAAATTCTCACGGCGTGCTCATGTACCAGCTCAAGAATTGAGGATGATTCCAATCACCTGGCCGTTTGCAACTTGGGGGCTGGATATGGTTGGGCCTTTCAAGAGGTCCAAGGACAAGAAGACCCACCTTTTGGTGGCGGTTGATAAGTTCACAAAATGGGTAGAGGCAGAGCCAGTTAGTAAGTGTGACACGGCCACGGCGGTTCAATTCATCAAAAAGGTGATTTTCCGGTTTGGCTTTCCACACAGCATTATAACAGACAATGGTACCAATCTGTCAAAGGGTGCCATGAAGGAGTTCTGTCAATGTGAGCACATCCGGCTTGACGTGTCATTAGTGGCTCACCCCCAGTCCAATGGTCAAGCGGAGAGGGCCAATCAAGAGATCTTGAGAGGCATCAAACCCCGGCTTATGGTTCCTTTGCAACGGACGCCATGTTGTTGGGTTGAGGAGTTACCTTCAGTGTTATGGAGCATCAATACCACACCCAACAGATCGACAGGCTACATGCCGTTCTTCATGGTTTATGGAGCGGAAGCGGTTCTTCCTAGTGACATCCGTCATGACTCGCCTCGTGTAGCGGCATATGTTGAAGCGGATAACGAGAAGGCACGGCAGGAAGCTCTTGACCTGTTAGATGAGGAGCATGACATGGCGGCAGCCCGTTCAGCGATTTATCAGCAAGATCTGCGTCGTTATCATAGCCGCCGGGTTAGAACCAGAACCTTTCAAGAAGGAGATTTGGTGCTTCGACTCATCCAGGATCAGACAGATATGCACAAGCTATCCCCCCTTGGGAAGGACCTTTTGTGATCAGCAAGGATTTGCACAATGGGTCGTACTACCTAATCGATGTTCGAGAGCACAAAGACTCACGTAAATCGGAGGAGGAGACCAACCGGCCGTGGAATATTGCTCATCTTCGGCCCTACTATACTTGAGCTACAGGCTCTGCTTATGTACATATTATGACATTGTATATATTATGATCAATATAATAAACTGGAACCTCAGCTAAAGCGGGGTATCTGTTGTTTTCTTACATCACATGTGTTTACATGGAGCTTACAAAGCGGCGTCCGGTTTTCCCCTTGATTTAGCTTCTTAAAGCTTGATATCAGATCACTTGGGGGCTTGGTCATATCCGAACCATAGCTACACCTCTTGGTCGGCGCAATGCCACAACATCACTTGGGGGCTTGGTCGTATCCGAACCATAGCTACACCTCTTGATCGGCGCAATGCCACAGCATCACTTGGGGGCTTGGTCATATCCGAACCATAGCCACGCCTCTTGATCGGCGCAATGCCACAGCATCACTTGGGGGCTTGGTCGTATCCGAACCATAGCCACGCCTCTTGATCAGCGTAATGCCACAGCATCACTTGGGAGCATGGTCGAACCCGAACCATGGCTACGCCTCTTGATCGGCGTAAAGCCACATCATCACTTGGGGGCTTGGTCGAACCCGAACCATAGCAATGCCTTTTGATCGGCGTAATGCCACAACATCACTTGGGGGCTTGGTCGAACCCGAACCATAGCAATAACTCTTGATCAAATTTGGGGCCTGGCAGCCTGTGAAAAGCCTCGACTACAACGGTTTTATTTGCCTTTTGCTAAGTTTCTTTTTCTTTTGCTAAGATTTGTGATGTTTTCAAACCAGTGTTTATCAACCCGGTTGGGCTGTCAACTACAAGTTGTCAGTATGTCGTGTAATTGTCACGGCAGATGTCCTCGTGCAAGGACTTAGTTGTGGAGCCATCGCAACTAGGAAGCTTAAAGGGGTTAAACGGGACAAAGGACACGAGGATTATACTGGTTCAGCCCCTTCGGTGAAGGTAAAAGCCTACTCCAGTTGAGGTGGAATTACTTAGGGTTCCGATGACCAGGGAGCTAAACCGCTATGCCTCGCTATCGATCGGATCTTACTTGCCCTGAACCGCCGCTGGGTTGTCCCTTTATATAGAGAGGTTACCGCCCAGCGGCTCTCAGAGTCTCGGTCGGCTTATAAACAGTGTCCGGCTCGGACTCTTAACTATTCTTGCCTTACACTACAAGTCATGCCTTAACGGCGGTTTATCACTACGGGCCTTAAGCCGCCTCTAGGCCTTAGGCCCATTACTGAACCGCCATCCTCAAGCTTGATATTGGGCTTCATGTGATGATCGTCATGACATAACCCGGCCCCTCCTGGGCGGGTGACTCCAGTAGTTATATCCCCAACATTAGGCCCCAGATTGATTTGAACCGGTTCATGTCAATCTTCAATACCTTAATAAAAAATCTTCTGGCTTCTGTCTGCGCAAAGGCTATAACCCGACATGACGTCATCTTCTGGATTCTTTGTAACCCGCCGTGACGTCATCCGCCATTAATGCACGTTCTGCCCAACGTATCTCAATGGATCCTTGTCTTAATAACTATCCCGAAAATCGAGGCGTCTCTGCAGCTGGATAATCATGTCTTCAGCCTCCTCATTTCTCGCGCCCATTCATCATCCGTCCCTTATAAGTAGGCCCGGCCCTTAGGTCTTCGTCATTCTTACCTTTCCATCGTCTTCCTCCTCTCGACGCCTCAGAACCCGAGCTCCGCCGCCGCCGCCGCGCATCCCGTCTGCACCAACCAAGGCCGCTGCATCGACCTGTCTTGACCAGAGAACCGCGGCACACCTCCGCTACTCATCAGCACCAGTAAGTCCTCGCCGTCCCGTATATTAGATCCGCATTAGGGTTCGTGAGTTCTTCTGTGTTCTTCGTGGTTCCTCGCGATTCTTTCGCAGTTCTTCCACAACGACCTCCTTTGATCCAAGAGTAGTGCATAACTTCGGCGGTAGTCATTTCACACCCATTTTCAATACTAGCAGATCCCTTTTGCTTGCAAAAAGACCTCATTTAGAGCTTATGAACTTCTCTGTATCAGTTTTTAGGTCTAGAAATTTTTCTTTTCTGGACGATCGTTTGATCCAAAATAACCCCTGCAATCTGTGAAACTTGTTTGTGCAACACTTAGGCAGAAAACTGCATCTGTTAGCCATGGCGGCTCATATCGCCGGCTTAAAAGAGGCCATGCTTTGTGAAATTTCTGGATCATTCATAATAGAGTTAAATAACTTAATTGCTCATGATATCCACGGCGGCTTAAATAACCTGACACAATTAGCCATATATCATTAGGCCCCTTCATAAGCCGCCATCTTGAATACTGAACTGAAATCTTCCTCCGGCTTAAATTTGAACCGGAAATTTTATTTTGTCATAGGCTTCCATCTTTCATAATGCCACCTAAGGCTCCCAAAGCACCCGTCACATGCAACTGGGTTAGATCCAACGTCACTGACAGCATCTTAGCTGATTTTGTAAAGACGGGTTATCTGCCAAGGAAAGAAGAGAAACCTCATCCCAAGGAGGGGGAAGTTGTTATTTTCACTGATCACATGAAACGGGGTTTCGCTCCACCCGGCTCCAAATTTTTCAGAGATATCCTGCATTTTTTTGATCTGCGACCTCAAGACATCGGACCCAACTCCGTGTCAAACATCTGCAACTTCCAAGTATTCTATGAGGTGTACCTCGGAGAAGAACCCAGCTTGCTACTCTTTAGGGAGTTATTTTATTTGAACCGCCAGATGAATGTGCCAATGGGCCCAGCTTGGAGCTCGGTGGAATCTCAATCCAACAACGGAGAGATTCTCTCTTCCCTTATGCTGAGCCGCCAAGCCACCCGAAAGATTGGAACCAGACATGGTTTTACTGCCAAGACACTTCTCCGGCTGATGAGAACCCTCTGCCCGGCTTTCGCGCCCTGCGTCTGGAGTCAAATCACCCCTTGCCAGACAAATTATCTCAAGCTGAACATCAACCACTTACTCCCACCATCAACAAAATCAAAGCCCTTCTGGGGAACGGCCTAAATGGCATTGATCTTGTCCGGGTCTGGATTGCCTGGCGGGTGATTCCTTTAAGCCGCCGCCCTGGCTTGATGTGTGATTACACGGGCCAGAAGGATGATCCTCTTCGGCACAGTCCAGACGACTTACCTGAGGACATCATTGATGATACAACCAAATCTCTTTTGAACGAGAGTCTGGCAGACTGCGGGAGAGTGAGCTTAAGCCCTTTCTGCAAGGCTAACCCGGCTCCAGCGGTAAACCATTGACCTGAATACTTCACCTTCCATTTTAACGATTTTGTCTTAACTCAGTAACCTTTGTTGTATTTTACAGGCTAATGATAAATTCTGGAAGGTGAAGTATGACCACGAAGCTGCCAAGAAAGCCAAAAAAGTTAAGAAAGCCGCCAGGAAAGCCGCTCCCCGTAAGAAGGGGAATAAACCTAGCGCCTCGGACCTGCTTCATCTGGAAGACACCTCCGAGTCAGAGGTAGCTCTTGATTCTTTAGGCTCCTTCTTTAACCATCTTATTGACACGGATTATTAGCAGGAGGACACCGGAACAAGTCATGAAGTGAATGAAGAGGTAACTATAATCTCCTCCGACTCCGAGCCTTTGCTGAGACAGAATGTCCGAGAGCTACCCGGAAAGTAAGATTTTTACATCTGTAGCTTATCAAGATCCTCAATTTCTTTTGAAGCGACAGATTTATGAGAGTCGGAGGCAGCCCCGGACCAGCAAAGATGCAGACCTCTCCTCCGGCTTACTCGAAGCATCAAGAAAGCGCCGGACTGAGGTTATCTCCGACTTATATTCTTTGTATCCTTTGGCGGGCGTCACTCGTCAACCACTCAATTATTCTGACTCAAACTACCAGGGAACTTCACCTTCCTCTGGCGACTCCATGCAGTCCAGCTTGCCGGCTTTCAAAACCGCTCCTGGGTAATGATGATCAGTTTATTTTGTGCTTATCTTACTCATGTTTTTGCACTAACCCTTTGACTTGCAGTGTACAAGTGAAGCCCAGCAAGAGGGCGAAGAAAAATAAGCCGGCCGAAGAGCCGGTCCTGGCTGAGCCGGAACTCAGAACGGCTGCTCCTGACACCTCTGCTGATGAGATGCCGGCTGTACCATCTCCTGATGCCACCACTGCTCCAACTGTTGAACAAGCTATGGAAGGTTCTGAAAACCCGGAGATCCCCAGCCAGGCTCATCCAGATGATCCGGACGTTGAGATCACCCGGACTGAGTTTGTCGAACCGGGACGACCTACCGTGCTGGCCAAGTGCTCTGCCAAGGAAGAACTTCTGGAGCGCCGCCGGGCCAAGCTGGACATCACTGATTATGCTCATCTAAGCATTGAAGATATTGTCTCTGGCTATGTGAATCAAGTGCACAACAGCCGGGATCTGGAGATTGACATGGTGAAACAAATACAGCAAAAATCTGAGGTATAATTCTCTTTCTTACTCCATAGTTATACTTACCATGCCAACCCCCAAGTCTATTACTTATGATGAAATATGTTGTAGACTTAATACCGGCTTAGTAATCACTGCAAGAAAATCGGCTTACCTGGTAGCACTCAAGGTCCGGTTTAATCAGCATATCTGAACCAGTCCTTACCTTGTTTTAATCAAGTAGTTGAACAGCAATATGCATTAGCCCCCAAGTGCCAAGTACCTTTTCTTTCAGAGTGCTTGGGACTTATTTGCATGAACCGCCACTGTAAATACAGCTCTTCAGCATACATTAGCCCTCAAGTGCCAAGTGTCTTTGCTTGCAAAGTGCTTGGAACTTAATGTTGCATTATAATCACCCTAACCGTGACCCGGAATTTATACAGGCCACCTTCAAGCAATTTGAATCGGAGATCTCCGATTTAAAGAACCGCCTGAAGACTCAAGAAAATGAAACCCAAAAGGCCAACTCTAAGTTTGAATTCAGTGTATCTGCTCAAGAGAAACTGAAGAAAAAGTTTGAAGCAGAGAGAAAACCCTGGGCGGATGAAAAGACGGCTTTGCTCAGCCGGGCCGAACAAGCGGAGGCCACTCTTGCTGAAACAGCCGTCGAGCTATCCGGCTTAAAACGCCATGTTTCTCAGATGGTCTCCGCAATCTTTGGTAAGTTACTCTATAAGTGTTTAGCTAGTTTACATATTTTCCAAAGAGCATCTCAATTGTCATCAGCTTACCTGACTTTGCAATGCAGGTCCTAGGAGCTCCAATCTTAATCAAAACGTGCTGACAAAATTGAAGGCGGTTTATACCTTGGTGGAACAACTGTACACCGGGTCACAACGTGCCTTAGCCGTTGTGGCTTTGTCAAACGAAGTTCCTACTCACCTGGCGGATGTACTCAGGCGGCTTGCCGTACTTCCTCAACGCTTCCAAGAGTTGAGACGAGCTTCTGCAAGAGCCGGAGCCATAGCCGCTCTGAGCCGGGCCAAGGCGTTTATACCGGAGCTAGACCCGGCTGACATCGCCCTTGGGTATCCCAGTCTAAAGGAGGACGGCACCCCATTTGACCAGAAAGACTTTGCCGCTTGCGTGAAGAGCGTACGCCCTGTGGCCACACTGATTGGTAATGACACAGATCTTACCAAATATCAACCGGGCTATGACGCGGAGAATCAGAGGATCCCAACACCATGTTATGAAGCAATCAGCCTGATTCCGCCAACTCGTAAGCATACCTTTGCCCCTGAAGTCGACCCGGCCGGGTTAATTGATGATGAAGCTCAATTTGAAGCCTTGAGTGGCATTGACTGGAAATCATCAACCTTCCAGGACATGGAAACAGCCGGAGGAGCGGAAAGGGATGAACCGGAAGCTTTAGCCCAACAGCACCTTTGAACTCTCAGGCGGCTCATGGTTATGTCTTACAAAACAAAGCCTCACTGTTTGGACTCGGGGAGTCATGTAATAGAGTAGGACAAATACTTAATTTTGTCGTGTCATTGCGCACGTGTGTAGCGCTCAACACTGTTTAAGCTGCCCCTTTATATGCTTCCGGGTTATGCTTGATCCCCTGCTTTCCTTATGTTTAAAGAGCTGTCTTTAATTGTCCTGCATAGAAAACAAATCACAAGTCCCTTGGCGGCTTACCGCATGGAGAGTCATATATTTTACATATAACCCAGAATATGAATCAAAATCATAATAAACCGGTTCTCGATTATATCTTTGAGATAACCATAACAACATACTTGTGATCCTTCAAGTACACTTCCGGTTTATTTAACCCGAATAATGAGGTTGAGAACTCAACTCCGGTTCACCAGCACATACAATGTTCATTATGTGCTATCAACGTTTATTGATCAAAGTTAAACCGGTGGAATAAAAACCACCCTTGAACACTTTTAATGTGATCAAAAGAACTTGTTTGCAACAAAGAGAAAATTTGGAGGCTTCTGATTCGAATACGACCAGAGAACCGTCCCAAAGGGGTTAAGCTAAGATTCGAATACGATCATATAGCCCCCAGTGGCTTTGGCATTGCCAATCAAGAGGGTACCGACATCTATGTTCTCTTTGGTTCGAATATGACCTATGTTTGAACAGGAAGCCCCCAAATGACCTTGAAAGTTGTTTAACGACGCTGATTCGAATACGATCCACGTCGGTTCCCAAAGGGGGTTGAGCTATGATTCAAATATGATCAAGAAACTCCCCAGTGAGCTCGGCAATATGCCAATCAAGTGGGTATCGACAGCTATGTTCTCTTTGGTTCGAATACAACCTATGTCTGAACAGGAAGCCCCCAAGTGATCATATATTTAACGGCTAGATTCGAATACGATCATAAGCCGGATCAGCCTCCAAGTGATCATGTGATATCATAATGAAAATAACAATGACATATTTACCTTTGGAGGGGAAAAAGGATAGAGGTCCTACTTTATTATTCATTATAATATATACATGGCTATAGAAATATGTACATTATGAGAGCCGTTGGCTCAAGTGTAATACGGCCGAAGATGAGCAATATTCCACGGCCGGCGGGTCTCCTCCTCCGACTTACGTGAATCTTTGTGCTCTCGAACATCGATGAGGTAGTATGACCCGTTGTGCAAGTTCTTGCTGACCACAAAGGGCCCTTCCCAAGGTGGGGATAGCTTGTGTGCGTCTGTTTGATCCTGGATGAGCCGGAGCACCAAATCACCTTCCTGAAAGGTCCTGGACTTAACCCGGCGGCTGTGATAGCGGCGCAGGTCTTGTTGGTAAATCGCCGAGCTCGCTGCTGCTACGTCACGTTGTTCGTCCAACAAGTCAAGAGCATCTTGACGGGCTTGTTCATTGTCCGCCTCGATATAAGCCGCCACTCGAGGCGAGTCATGACGGATGTCGCTAGGGAGAACCGCCTCGGCTCCGTAAGCCATGAAGAAAGGCGTGTAACCCGTAGACCTGTTAGGAGTAGTATTGATGCTCCATAACACAGAGGGTAACTCCTCCACCCAACAACCCGGCGTCCGTTGCAAAGGGACGAAAAGCCGGGGCTTGATGCCTTTCAAGATTTCCTGATTGGCTCTCTCAGCTTGACCATTGGATTGGGGGTGAGCTACTGATGAAACATCAAGCCGTATATGCTCTCGTTGACAAAATTCCTCCATGGCGCCTTTAGACAGATTGGTACCATTGTCAGTTATAATGCTGTGTGGAAAACCAAAGCGAAATATCACCTTCTTCATGAACTGAACCGCCATGGCTCCATCACACTTACTAACCGGTTCTGCCTCAACCCACTTTGTGAACTTGTCAACTGCCACCAAGAGGTGGGTCTTCTTATCCTTGGACCTTTTGAAAGGCCCAACCATATCAAGCCCCCAGACTGAAAATGGCCAAGTGATTGGGATCATCCTCAACTCTTGAGCCGGCACGTGAGCACGTCTTGAGAACTTCTGACAACCGTCACATTTACTGACCAAATCCTCTGCATCAGCATGAGCCGTCAGCCAATAAAAACCATGACGAAAAGCTTTAGCCACAAGGGATTTTGAGCCGGCATGATGGCCACAATCTCCCTCGTGAATCTCTCGTAAAATTTCTTGACCCTCCTCGGGGGAAACACAACGCTGAAAAGCCCCAGCGACACTGCGATGATGCAGCTCGCCATTGACAATTATCATTGACTTAGACCGCCGGGTTATCTGTCTGGCCAAAGTTTCATCCTCAGGCAATTCTCCCCGGGTCATGTAAGCCAAGTATGGCACTGTCCAATCTGGGATAACGTGAAGAGCCGCCACCAACTGTGCTTCTGGGTCAGGAACAACCAAGTCTTCCTCTGTAGGCAACTTGATAGAAGGGTTATGCAGAATATCCAAGAAAGTATTAGGCGGCACCGGCTTACGCTGAGAGCCCAACCGGCTTAAGGTATCAACCGCCTCGTTCTTTCTGCGGTCAATGTGCTCCACTTGATAACCCTGAAAATGCCCGGCGACGGCATCAACTTCACGGTGATAAGCCGCCATGAGGGGGTCCTTGGAATCCCACTTGCCTGATACCTGTTGAGCCACCAAATCTGAGTCGCCAAAGCATCTCACCCGGCTTAAGCTCATCTCCTTAGCCATCCGAAGACCATGGAGTAAGGCCTCATACTTAGCTGCATTGTTAGTACAGGGAAACATCAACCGTAGCACATAACAAAATTTGTCACCTCGAGGGGAAGCTAAAACAACTCCAGCCCCCGAGCCCTCCAACTGCCTGGACCCATCGAAGTGAATAGTCCAGTATGTGTTATCTGGTCTCTCCTCAGGCATCTGCAGTTCTGTCCAGTCGTTGATGAAGTCTACCAATGCTTGAGATTTGATAGCAGTGCGTGGCACATACTTTAAATCATGAGGCCCAAGTTCAATGGCCCACTTAGCAACTCTTCCGGTGGCTTCTCTGTTTTGGATGATATCTCCTAGAGGAGCAGAACTAACCACAATGACGGGGTGGCCCTGGAAATAATGCTTAAGCTTCCGGCTTGCCATGAACACCCCATAAACAAGCTTCTGCCAATGTGGATACCGTTGCTTGGACTCAATGAGTACTTCGCTGACGTAGTAAACCGGCCGCTGAACCGGATGTTCCTTACCCGCCTCCTTGCGCTCCACCACGACGGCCACACTGACGGCTCGTGTGTTAGCGGCTACATACAACAATAAGGGCTCCTTATCGACAGGATCGAGCAGCAAGGACTGGCGGCTCAACTAACTGTCTTTTCAAATCCTCAAAAGCCGCATTAGCAGCATCACTCCAGACAAAGTCATCTGTTTTCTTCATCATCTGATACAGTGGTATGGCCTTTTCGCCCAACCAGCTTATAAATCGACTCAAAGCAGCGATGCGACCCGCTAGACGCTGGATGTCATTTATGCACGCCAGCTTAGCCAGAGAGGTGATTGCCTTGATCTTCTCCGGGTTAGCTTCAATGCCTCTGTGAGAAACCAGAAAACCCAAGAGCTTGCCTGCAGGAACACCAAAAACACACTTGGCCGGGTTAAGCATCATCTTGTAGACCCGGAGATTATCAAAGGTCTCTCTCAGATCATCTATCAAGGTCTCCTTCTCTCTGGATTTGACCACAATATCATCCACATAGGCATGAACGTTGCGCCCAATCTAATTATGAAGACAATTCTGCACGCAACGCTGGTAAGTCGCCTATGCACTCTTGAGCCCAAAAGGCATAGACACATAACAGAAGGCTCCAAAGGGAGTAATGAACGCCGTCTTCTCTTGGTCCTTAACAACCATTTTGATCTGATGGTAACCAGAGTACGCATCCAAAAAACTCAAACGCTCACAACCCGTCGTAGCATCAATAATTTGATCAATACGAGGGAGAGCAAAAGGATCAGCCGGACAAGCCTTGTTTAAATCCGTATAATCCACACACATATGCCAGGTGCCGTTCTTCTTGAGTACGAGCACCGGGTTAGCTAACCATTCTGGATGAAAGACTTCCACAATGAACCCGGCCGCCAAGAGCCGAGCTACTTCCTCACCAATGGCCTTCCGCCTCTCCTCATTAAACCGCCGGAGGAATTGCCTGACTGGCTTAAATTTTGGATCAATATTAAGAGTGTGCTTAGCAAGCTCTCTCGGTACACCCGGCATGTCAGAAGGTTTCCATGCAAAGATGTCCCGGTTCTCACGGATGAACTCGATGAGCACGCCTTCCTATTTAGGATCCAGATTGGCGCTGATGCTGAACTGCTTAGATGAGTCACCTGGAACAAAGTCAACAAGCTTAGTCTCATCGGCCGACTTAAATTTCATTACCGGCTCATGCTCCGTGGTTGGCTTTTCAAGAGACGTCATATCTGCCGGGTCAACATTATCCTTATAAAACTTCAACTCCTCTGTTGCACAAACAGATTCAGCGTAAGCAGCGTCACCTTCCTCGCACTCCAAAGCTATCTTCCGGCTGCCATGAACCATAATGGTCCCGTTGTGACCCGGCATCTTGAGCTGCAAATATACGTAACACGGCTGTGCCATGAACTTGGCGTAAGCCGGCCGCCCAAATAAAGCATGGTACGGGCTTCTTATTTTGACCACCTCAAAAGTCTGTTTTTCCGCCCTGTAGTTGTACTCATCTCCAAAGGCTACTTCCAGCTCGATCTTACCAACTGGATATGCCGACTTACCGGGCACCATCCCATGGAAAACAGTGTTGGACTGGTTGAGGTTTTTATCAGTTAATCCCATACGACGGAAGGTCTCATAATAGAGGATGTTGATGCTACTGCCTCCGTCCATGAGCACTTTAGTGAATTTTTACCCTCCAACCAGAGGAGCCACCACCAAGGCCAGGTGACCCGGATTATCAACCCGGGGTGGGTGATATTCCCTACTCCATACAATAGGCTGCTCAGACCATCACAAGTAACGTGGAACCGCCGGCTCAACAGCGTTCACAGCCCTCTTATGAAGCTTCTGGTCTCGCTTGCACAAACTGGTCGTAAACACATGATACTGTCCACTATTGAGCTACTTTGGATTGGTCTGGTATCCCCCTACTGCTGCTGTTGATTACCCTGGTCAGATTGCTGGTTAAAACCACCTTGGTTACCTTAAAAATTCTGAAAATTGGAATTTGAACCGCCGCCCGGGCCATGAAAGCCGCCGCCTCCTGAGCCGCCGCCCTGTCCATTGTTACCGTTGAACATGTTGGAATTCTTGAAAGCTTTCATGATCGCGCAGTCTTTCCATAGATGAGTGGCCGGCTTCTCCCTAGAGCCATGCCTTGGGCAGGGCTCATTTAACAATTGCTCAAGCGTCGAGCCTGACCCGCTCGACCGGGCAGGCCGTCTCCCCTTACGTCGGTGATTGTTACCCTGCGTGTTGGTGTTGGCCACAAACTCCATACCACCATCGGCCTTACGCTTATTACCTCCCTGACTCGCCGGGTTATGCTGAGGGCCCTTGCCGTTGCCATTCTTCTTTCCCTTCCCTGTCTTTTCCTCATCAGAAGCGGGATCCTTGGTACTATCAGAGTCGGCGTACTTGACCAGAGCCGCCATCAGCGTACCCATATCGTTGCAATCGCGCTTGAGCCGCCCAAGCTTCATCTTCAGGGGCGCAAAACGACAATTTTGCTCCAACATCAAGACTGCAGAGCCGGCATCCATCTTATCAGACGAATGTATTATCTCTTTGACCCGGCGTACCCAATGGGTTGTAGACTCGCCTTCTTGCTGCTTGCAGTTAGTCAAATCCACAATTGACATAGATTGCCTACATGTATCTTTGAAGTTTTGGATGAACCGGGCTTTTAGCTCTTCCCATGACCCGATGGAATTGGGTGGCAGTCCCTTCAACCAAGTGCGGGCAGTCCCATCCAACATCATGGTGAAGTATTTGGCCATTGCCGCTTCGCTGACCTCCAGCAACTCCATAGCCATCTCGTAGCTCTCAATCCATGCTCCGGGCTGTAAATCAGCCGTGTAATTAGGTACCTTCCTAGGTCCTTTGAAATCCTTGGGCAAACGTTCGTTACGGAGAGCCGGCACCAGACAAGGGACACCTCCGGTCCTCATAGCTATGCCCGCCTCAATAGACGCCGTCGGATAAACCGGGAGGGGTTGGTAAGCTGTCAGCTGAGCCGCCTGTTCCGCCTCTTGACGTGCTCTGTCTTGGTCAACTGTGTTAAAGGCTCCATTATGCGCCGGGTCATGGCCAGCTGGCAAGTCACGGTGCCGGACTTTGCTTGAGCCGGTCGCTGATACCATGTGTCTGCTATAACTTGGGCTCCGGTTTGGACGAGGAGTTGAATGAATCCTGCCCCGGCTATATGAATACGCCTCCTGTTGTGCCAGAGCCGTCTGAAGAAGTTCTCTGACCCTACGGGTTTCGACCGCCGTTGGAGAGTCACCCTCGACTGGGAGAGCTGCCAGTCGCGCCGCTGCAGCGATCATGTTTTCCAACGGATTAGAATAATGACCCAGTGGTATTGGCACGTATTGAGGTAGGGCAGTATTCACACGGGGAGGCCCCATCACTTGCGGATGAACCGGCGTTCCAGCCCTGGGTGCTGTGATTTCTGGCAGGTTACTGGGCCCTGCACCGGGCGTGTTGAAGAGGTTTCGAGGATCATAAATCGGAGGGAGCCGAGATTGAGCCTTCTGATGCCTCTTCTCATGATCTCATTGGATGCGTTCTGATCCATCGTGAGCCGGAAAGACTGCGCCTGAAGCAGTTGAGTCTGGGCGTCCAGAGCCGCCCGTTCTGCAGCCATCCTGATTCCTTCCACTGCCAGATCTTCCTTGGCTCGTGCTATATCCAGCTTTAACTGTGCCACCTCCACATCATGTTGAGCTTGATCCGCTGGGACGACTGTGGCGGTTAGCAGGGCAGTCATCTTATCCGTGAGATCCATCAGCACCTGAGCCGGTGAGTGCGTAGGGCCTCCTACCCCAGCGGTGGAGTTTTGAACAGGTTGCGTGCCGGCCATGAAGATTCCAACCCGGCTTGGTGGCTCAAAAGGGTCCGGAATACTGTTGCCATCGGAACAACCCCCGAGCCTGCCGTCTTGAAGTTGATACAACGAGTCCGTCTCACCTGTGGATGATTCATCATCAGAGCAGATGGCCGTCTTGTCGCTAGATCTAGATCCTTCAAAGAGTCCTCCGTGGATGCATCCCATGAAAGCACGTTTCAAGGCGGGGGGCCCGGCTCGCCGATCTTGCCAATGAAAACGTGGATTCCGCCGAAGGGGACCCGGTACCCGTACTCGATTCAGCCGGCGTCGGGGCCCCAGCCTGCGTCGTTGATGTAGAGCTTGCCGCGACGACTCTTGGTCATCCGGCCCACAGCGTATCCCTTGAGCCCTTCGAAGCTGCCCTTTACACTACTAGGAAAAGGGCTATAGATGGAATGGCCACTAATGGCGCACCAGACATGTGGTGCGCCATTGCTATGTAGCAGTGGCGCACCATGTGCTGGTGCGCCATTAGT
The DNA here is from genome assembly GCF_018294505.1 of Triticum aestivum. Taxonomy (NCBI): domain Eukaryota; kingdom Viridiplantae; phylum Streptophyta; class Magnoliopsida; order Poales; family Poaceae; genus Triticum; species Triticum aestivum. The sequence goes on along the minus strand of NC_057814.1, from coordinate 284,701,205 downwards.
GTGAAATACACTAATGGCGCACCGGACACACGGTGCGCCATTAGTAACAATTTTTTTTCCAGACATACTAATGGCGCACCAGGCCATAGTGTGCCATTACTAGTTCTAACTAGTAATGACGCACCAGCAACATAGTGCGCCACTACAATATTTTTTTTATTTTTTACTTTTTTGCAAAACTACTAATGGCGCACCTGGGGCAGTGCGCCATTACTAGTTTAAGCTAGTAATGGCGCACTGCTCCCTCGTGCGCCATTAGTGTATATTTCATGGACACTTTTATCTCGATCCCCCTCCATCTCGATCGCTATCCCACCTCGCCAGATCTGGTCCCCCTCGCTGCCGAGCACCCCCCGCACCCTCTACCCCGCTCCACCGGCTGCCGCCGCCGACCCCCCGCACCCTCCCCCGCTCCAACCGCCGCCGACGACCC